>NW_026893688.1:300000-589115 GCF_032452875.1 Bos javanicus | reverse complement strand
CGTGATCAGCCACGTGATCAGTGCATGAGGAGGCTACGTGATCATGTAGTGACCAGCCATGTGATCAGTGCATGATCAGCCACATGATCAGTGCATGATCAGTCACGTGATCAGTGCATGATCAGCCACGTGATCAGTGCATGACGAGGCACGTGATCAGTATGACCAGCCAAGTGATCAGTGCATGATAGCCACGTGATCAGTGCATGATCAGCCACGTGATCAGTGCATAATCGGTCACGTGATCAGTGCATGATCAGTCATGTGACCAGTACATGGTACCTGCGTGATCATCACATGATCAGTCACGTGATACGTGTGTGATAAGCCATGTGACCAGTGCATGATATCAGTGCATGATAGCCACGTTATCAGTGCATGATAGCCATGTGATCAGTGCATGATCAGTCATGTGATACGTGTGTGATCAGCCACGTGATCAGTGCATGATATCCACGTGATCAGTGCAGGATAGCCACGTGATCACTTCATGATTAGTCACGTGATCTATACATGATCATTCACGTGATACGTGTGTGATCAGCCACCGGATCAGTGCGTGATGAGCCAGGTGATCAGTGCAGGATCAATTACGTGATCAGTGCATGATCAGTCACGAGACCAGTACATGATCAGTCACGTGAACAGTGCATGATCATTTACGTGATCTGTGCATGATCAGTCACGTGACCAGTATATGGTAGCTACGTGATCATTCCATGACGAACCACGTGAGCAGTGCATGATAGCCACATGATGTGTGCATGATGAGTTACGTGAGCAGAGTATGATCAGCCACGTGATCAGTGCATGAGTGCCACGTGATCAGTGCATGATATGTCACGTGACAGGTGTGTGATCAGCCACGTGAACAGTGCATGTTCCGCCACGTATTCAGTGCATGATAGCCACGTGATCAGTGCATGATCAGTTACGTGAGCAGTGTATGACCAGACACGTGATCAGTGCATGGTCAGACACGAGAACAGTGTATGATCAGCCACGTGATCAGTGCATGATATCCAAGTGATCAGTGCATGATCAATCACGTGATCAGTGTATGATCAGCCACGTGAACAGTGCATGCTCAGTCACGTGATCAGGGCCTGCTGAGCTGCGTGATTACTGTCTGCTCATCTACTTGATTATTGCCAGCTGAGCAGCATGATTTCTCAGAGCTGAGTTCCATGATTATTGCCTGCTGACTGATTCCTGCTTACTCAGCTCTGTGTTCATTGCCTCCAGAGGCACATGATCAGTGTATGACACCAAACATGATCAGCACATGATGAGTCACATGATCAATGAATGATATGCCAGGTGATCAGTGCATGATCAATTACGTGGTCAGTGCATGATCAGTCATGTGACCAGTACATGGTAGCTGCGTGATCATTGCATGATCAGCCACATGAGCAGTGCATGATAGCCACGTGCTCAGTTCATGATCAGCCACGTGATCAGTGCATGATCAGTCACGTGATCAGTGCATGATCAGCCACGTGATCAGTGCATGATCAGTCACGTGACCAGTACATGGTAGCTACGTGATCATTGCATGATCAGCCACGTGATCTGTCCATGATAGCCACGTGATCAGTGCATGATAGACACGTGATCAGTGCATGATCAGTCACGTGATCAGTGCATGATCAGCCACATGATCAGTGCATGACCAGGCACATGATCAGTGTATGACCAGCCAAATGATCAGTGCATGATAGCCACGTGATCAGTGCATGATCAGTCACGTGATCAGTGCATGGTCAGTCACGTGATCAGTGCATGATCATGCACGTGATCAGTGCATGTGGAGTCATGTAGTCAATGCATGATAGCGCCGCAATCAGTGCACGATCAGTCCCGTGATGAGTGTATGATCAGCCAAGTGACCAGTGCAAGATAGCTACGTGATCAGTGCATGATCAGTCACATGATCAGTGCATGATCAGCCACGTCATCAGTGCATGAGAGCCACGTGATCAGTGCATGGTCATTCACGTGATAGGTGTGTGATCAGCGACGTGAACAGTGCATGCTCAGTCACGTGATCAGGGCCTGTTGAGCTTCGTGATTACTGTCTGCTCATCTGCTTGACAATTGCCAGCTGAGTTGTACGATTCCTGCCTGTCATCTCCTTGACAATTGCCATCTGTTCTGCATAATTCCTGCCTGCTCATCTACTTGATTATTGCCAGCTGAGCAGCATGATTTCTCAGAGCTGAGTTCCATGATTATTGCCTACTGATTCCTGCCTACTCTGCTCTTTGTTCATTGCCTCCAGAGGCACATGATCAGTGTATGACACCAAACATGATCAGCACATGATGAATCACATAATCCATGCATGATAAGCCAGGTGATCAGTGCGTGATCAATTACGTGATCAGTGCATGATCAGTCATGTGACCAGTACATTGTAGCTGCGTGATCATTGCATGATCAGCCACGTGAGCAGTGCATAATAGCCACGTGATCAGTGCATGATCAGCCACGTGATCAGTGAATGATCAGTCACGTGATCAGTGCATGATCAGCCACGTGATCAGTACATGATCAGTCACGGGAACAGTGCATGATCATTTACGTGATCTGTGCATGATAAGTCGCGTGACCGGTATATGGTAGCTACGTGAACATTGCATGACCAGCCACGTGAGCAGTGCATGTAAGACACGTGATGTGTGCATGATCAGTCACGTGATCAGTGCATGATCAGCCACGTGATCAGTGCATGATCAATTACGTGATCAGTGCATGATATTCACGTGACCAGTACATGGTAGCTACGTGATCATTGCATGATCAGCCATGTGAACCGTGCATGATAGCAACGAGATCAGTGCATGATCAGTTACGTGATCAGTGCATGATCAGTCACGTGACAGGTGTGTGGTAAGCCACGTGAACAGTGCATGTTCAGCCACGTGATCAGTGCATGATCAGTCACGTGACAGGTGTGTGGTAAGCCACGTGAACAGTGCATGTTCAGCCACGTGATCAGTGCATGATATCCACGTGATCAGTGCATGATCATTTACCTGAACAGTGTATGATCAGCCATGTGAGCAGTGCATGGTCAGACACGTGAACAGTGTATGATCAAACACGTGATCAGTGCATGATATCCACGTGATCAGTGCATGATGAGTCTCGTGAACAGTGCATGATCAGTCACGTGAGCAGTGCATGATCAGCCACGTGATCAGTGCATGATCAGTCACGTGACCAGTATATGGTAGCTAGGTGATCATTTCATGATCAGCCATGTGATCTGTTCATGATAGCCACGTGATCACTGCATGATAGCCACGTGATCACTGCATGATAGCCACGTGATCAGTGCATGATCAGCCACGTGATCAGTGCATGAGGAGACACGTGATCAGTAGGAACAGCCAAGTGATCAGTGCATGATAGCCACATGATCAGTGCATGATCAGTCACGTGATCAGTGCATGATCAGCCACGTGATCAGTGCATGACGAGGCACGTGATCAGTATGACCAGCCAAGTGATCAGTGCATGATAGCCACGTGATCAGTGCATGAT
Organism: Bos javanicus; assembly: GCF_032452875.1. Lineage (NCBI taxonomy): Eukaryota > Metazoa > Chordata > Mammalia > Artiodactyla > Bovidae > Bos > Bos javanicus. Next base: position 585,563 of record NW_026893688.1, on the reverse strand, counting down.
CAGCCACGTGATCAGTGCATAATCGGTCACGTGATCAGTGCATGATCAGTCATGTGACCAGTACATGGTACCTGCGTGATCATCACATGATCAGTCACGTGATACGTGTGTGATAAGCCATGTGACCAGTGCATGATATCAGTGCATGATAGCCACGTTATCAGTGCATGATAGCCATGTGATCAGTGCATGATCAGTCACGTGATACGTGTGTGATCAGCCACGTGATCAGTGCATGATATCCACGTGATCAGTGCAGGATAGCCACGTGATCACTTCATGATTAGTCACGTGATCTATACATGATCTTTCACGTGATACGTGTGTGATCAGCCACCGGATCAGTGCGTGATGAGCCAGGTGATCAGTGCAGGATCAATTACGTGATCAGTGCATGATCAGTCACGAGACCAGTACATGATCAGTCACGTGAACAGTGCATGATCATTTACGTGATCTGTGCATGATCAGTCACGTGACCAGTATATGGTAGCTACGTGATCATTCCATGACGAACCACGTGAGCAGTGCATGATAGCCACATGATGTGTGCATGATGAGTTACGTGAGCAGAGTATGATCAGCCACGTGATCAGTGCATGAGTGCCACGTGATCAGTGCATGATATGTCACGTGACAGGTGTGTGATCAGCCACGTGAACAGTGCATGTTCCGCCACGTATTCAGTGCATGATAGCCACGTGATCAGTGCATGATCAGTTACGTGAACAGTGTATGACCAGACACGTGATCAGTGCATGGTCAGACACGAGAACAGTGTATGATCAGCCACGTGATCAGTGCATGATATCCAAGTGATCAGTGCATGATCAATCACGTGATCAGTGTATGATCAGCCACGTGAACAGTGCATGCTCAGTCACGTGATCAGGGCCTGCTGAGCTGCGTGATTACTGTCTGCTCATCTACTTGATTATTGCCAGCTGAGCAGCATGATTTCTCAGAGCTGAGTTCCATGATTATTGCCTGCTGACTGATTCCTGCTTACTCAGCTCTGTGTTCATTGCCTCCAGAGGCACATGATCAGTGTATGACACCAAACATGATCAGCACATGATGAGTCACATGATCAATGAATGATATGCCAGGTGATCAGTGCATGATCAATTACGTGGTCAGTGCATGATCAGTCATGTGACCAGTACATGGTAGCTGCGTGATCATTGCATGATCAGCCACATGAGCAGTGCATGATAGCCACGTGCTCAGTTCATGATCAGCCACGTGATCAGTGCATGATCAGTCACGTGATCAGTGCATGATCAGCCACGTGATCAGTGCATGATCAGTCACGTGACCAGTACATGGTAGCTACGTGATCATTGCATGATCAGCCACGTGATCTGTCCATGATAGCCACGTGATCAGTGCATGATAGACACGTGATCAGTGCATGATCAGTCACGTGATCAGTGCATGATCAGCCACATGATCAGTGCATGACCAGGCACATGATCAGTGTATGACCAGCCAAATGATCAGTGCATGATAGCCACGTGATCAGTGCATGATCAGTCACGTGATCAGTGCATGGTCAGTCACGTGATCAGTGCATGATCATGCACGTGATCAGTGCATGTGGAGTCATGTAGTCAATGCATGATAGCGCCGCAATCAGTGCACGATCAGTCCCGTGATGAGTGTATGATCAGCCAAGTGACCAGTGCAAGATAGCTACGTGATCAGTGCATGATCAGTCACATGATCAGTGCATGATCAGCCACGTCATCAGTGCATGAGAGCCACGTGATCAGTGCATGGTCATTCACGTGATAGGTGTGTGATCAGCGACGTGAACAGTGCATGCTCAGTCACGTGATCAGGGCCTGTTGAGCTTCGTGATTACTGTCTGCTCATCTGCTTGACAATTGCCAGCTGAGTTGTACGATTCCTGCCTGTCATCTCCTTGACAATTGCCATCTGTTCTGCATAATTCCTGCCTGCTCATCTACTTGATTATTGCCAGCTGAGCAGCATGATTTCTCAGAGCTGAGTTCCATGATTATTGCCTACTGATTCCTGCCTACTCTGCTCTTTGTTCATTGCCTCCAGAGGCACATGATCAGTGTATGACACCAAACATGATCAGCACATGATGAATCACATAATCCATGCATGATAAGCCAGGTGATCAGTGCGTGATCAATTACGTGATCAGTGCATGATCAGTCATGTGACCAGTACATTGTAGCTGCGTGATCATTGCATGATCAGCCACGTGAGCAGTGCATAATAGCCACGTGATCAGTGCATGATCAGCCACGTGATCAGTGAATGATCAGTCACGTGATCAGTGCATGATCAGCCACGTGATCAGTACATGATCAGTCACGGGAACAGTGCATGATCATTTACGTGATCTGTGCATGATAAGTCTCGTGACCAGTATATGGTAGCTACGTGAACATTGCATGACCAGCCACGTGAGCAGTGCATGTAAGACACGTGATGTGTGCATGATCAGTCACGTGATCAGTGCATGATCAGCCACGTGATCAGTGCATGATCAATTACGTGATCAGTGCATGATATTCACGTGACCAGTACATGGTAGCTACGTGATCATTGCATGATCAGCCATGTGAACCGTGCATGATAGCAACGAGATCAGTGCATGATCAGTTACGTGATCAGTGCATGATCAGTCACGTGACAGGTGTGTGGTAAGCCACGTGAACAGTGCATGTTCAGCCACGTGATCAGTGCATGATCAGTCACGTGACAGGTGTGTGGTAAGCCACGTGAACAGTGCATGTTCAGCCACGTGATCAGTGCATGATATCCACGTGATCAGTGCATGATCATTTACCTGAACAGTGTATGATCAGCCATGTGAGCAGTGCATGGTCAGACACGTGAACAGTGTATGATCAAACACGTGATCAGTGCATGATATCCACGTGATCAGTGCATGATGAGTCTCGTGAACAGTGCATGATCAGTCACGTGAGCAGTGCATGATCAGCCACGTGATCAGTGCATGATCAGTCACGTGACCAGTATATGGTAGCTAGGTGATCATTTCATGATCAGCCATGTGATCTGTTCATGATAGCCACGTGATCACTGCATGATAGCCACGTGATCAGTGCATGATCAGCCACGTGATCAGTGCATGAGGAGGCACGTGATCAGTATGACCAGCCAAGTGATCAGTGCATGATAGCCACGTGATCAGTGCATGATCAGCCACGTGATCAGTGCATAATCAGTCACGTGATCAGTGCATGATCAGTCATGTGACCAGTACATGGTACCTGCGTGATCATCACATGATCAGTCACGTGATACGTGTGTGATAAGCCACGTGACCAGTGCATGATATCAGTGCATGATAGCCACGTTATCAGTGCATGATAGCCACGTGATCAGTGCATGATCAGTCACGTGATACGTGTGTGATCAGCCACGTGATCAGTGCATGATATCCACGTGATCAGTGCAGGATAGCCACGTGATCACTTCATGATTAGTCACGTGATCTATACATGATCATTCACGTGATACGTGTGTGATCAGCCACCGGATCAGTGCGTGATGAGCCAGGTGATCAGTGCAGGATCAATTACATGATCAGTGCATGATCAGTCACGAGACCAGTACATGATCAGTCACGTGAACAGTGCATGATCATTTACGTGATCTGTGCATGATCAGTCACGTGACCAGTATATGGTAGCTACGTGATCATTCCATGACGAACCACGTGAGCAGTGCATGATAGCCACATGATGTGTGCATGATGAGTTACGTGAGCAGAGTATGATCAGCCACGTGATCAGTGCATGAGTGCCACGTGATCAGTGCATGATATGTCACGTGACAGGTGTGTGATCAGCCGCGTGAACAGTGCATGGTCAGACACGAGAACAGTGTATGATCAGCCACGTGATCAGTGCATGATATCCAAGTGATCAGTGCATGATCAATCACGTGATCAGTGTATGATCATCCACGTGAACAGTGCATGCTCAGTCACGTGATCAGGGCCTGATGAGCTGCGTGATTACTGTCTGCTCATCTGCTTGACAATTGCCAGCTGAGCTGCACGATTCCTGCCTGTTATCTGCTTGATAATTGCCAGCTGTGCTGCGTAATTCCTGCCTGCTCAGCTGCTTGATTATTGCCAGCTGAGCAGCATGATTCCTCACACCTGAGTTCCATGATTATTGACTGCTGACTGTATGATTCGTGCCTACTCAGCTCTTTGTTTATTGCCTCCAGAGGCACATGATCAGTGTATGATAGCAAACATGATCAGCGCATGATCAGTCACATGATCAGAGCCATTAAGTCACGTGATCACTACTTGATAGTCATGTGATTAGTCCATGCTCAGTCACGGTATCAGTGCATGATCAGCCACGTGATCACTGCATGATCAGCCAGGTGATCAGTGCATGATCAGTCATGTGACCAGTATATGGTACCTGCGTGATCATCACATGATCAGCCACGTGAGCAGTGCATGATAGCCACGTGATCAGTGCATGATCAGACACGAGATCAGTGCATGATCAGTCACGTGATCAGTGCATGATCAGCAACGTGATCAGTGCATGACCAGTCACGTGATCAGTGTATGTCCAGCCAAGTGATCAGTGTATGATAGCCACGTGATCAGTGCATGATAGCCACGTGATCAGTGCATGATCAGTCACGTGATACATGTGTGATCAGCCACGTGATCAGTGCATGTTATCCACGTGATGAGTGCAGGATAGCCACGTGATCACTTCATGATTATTCACGTGATCTGTAATGATCAGTCACGTGAACAGTGCATGATCAGTCATGTGATCAATGTATGACCAGCCAAGTGATCAGTGCATGATAGCCACGTGATCAGTGCATGATCAGTCACGTGATCAGTGCATGATCACTCACGTAATCAGTGTATGATCAGCCACGTGATCAGTGCATGATCAGCCAAATGATAAGTGCATGATCAATTACGTGATCAGTGCATGATCAGCCACGTGATCAGTGCATGATCAATTACGTGATCAGTGCATGATCAGTCACGTGACCAGTACTTGGTAGCTATGTGATCATTGCCTGATCAGCCACGTGAGCAGTGCATGATAGCCACGTGATCAGTGCATGATCAGCCATGTGATCAGTGCATGATCAGTCACGTGATCAGTGCATGATCATCCACGTGATCAGTGCATGTGGAGTCATGTAGTCAATGCATGATAGCGCCGTGATCAGTGCACGATCAGTCCCGTGATGAGTGTATGATCAGCCAAGTGATCAGTGCAAGATAGCTACGTGATCAGTGCATGATCAGTCACGTGATAGGTGTGTGATCAGCCATGTGAACAGTGCATGCTCAGTCACGTGATCAGGGCCTGCTGAGCTGCGTGATTACTGTCTGCTCATCTGCTTGACAATTTCCAGCTGAGCTGCACGATTCCTGCCTGTCATCTCCTTGACAATTGCCACCTGTGCTGCGTAATTCCTGCCTGCTCATCTACTTGATTATTGCCAGCTGAGCAGCATGATTTCTCAGAGCTGAGTTCCATGATTATAGCCTGCTGACTGATTCCTGCCTACTCAGCTCTATGTTCATTGCCTCCAGAGGCACATGATCAGTGTGTGACACCAAACATGATCAGTACATGATCAGTCACATGATCAATGCATGATAAGCCAGGTGATCAGTGCATGATCAATTATGTGATCAGTGCATGATCAGTCATGTGACCAGTACATGGTATCTGCGTGATCATTGCATGATCAGCCACGTGAACAGTGCATGAGTGCCACGTGATCAGTGCCTGATCAGTCACGTGACCAGTATATGGTAGCTAGGTGATCATTTCATTATCAGCCATGTGATCTGTTCATGATAGCCACGTGATCACTGCATGATAGCCACGTGATCAGTGCATGATCAGCCACGTGATCAGTGCATGACGAGGCACGTGATCAGTATGACCAGCCATGTGATCAGTGCATGATAGCCACATGATCAGTGCATGATCAGTCACGTGATCAGTGCATGATCATCCACGTGATCAGTGCATGACGAGGCACGTGATCAGTATGACCAGCCAAGTGATCAGTGCATGATAGCCACATGATCAGTGCATGATCAGTCACGTGATCACTGTATGATCAGCACGTGATAAGTGCATGATCAGCCACATGACCAGTACATGATCAATTACGTGATCAGTGCACGGTCAGTCACTTGACCAGTACATGGTAGCTACGTGATCATTGCATGATCAGACACGTGAGCAGTGCATGATAGCCACGTGATCAGTGCATGATCAGCCACGTGATCAGTGCATAATCATCACGTGATCAGTGCATGGTCAGTCACGTGATCAGTGCATGATCAGTCACGTGATACGTGTGTGATAAGCCACGTGACCAGTGCATGATATCAGTGCATGATAGTCACGTTATCAGTGCATGATAGCCACGTGATCAGTGCATGATCAATCACGTGATACGTGTGTGATCAGGCACGTGATCAGTGCATGATATCCACGTGATCAGTGCAGGATAGCCACGTGATCACTTCATGATTAGTCATGTGATCTATACATGATCATTCACTTGATACGTGTGTGATCAGCCACCAGATCAGTGCGTGATTAGCCACGTGATCAGTGCAGGATCAATTACGTGATCAGTGCATGATCAGTCACGAGACCAGTACATGGTTGCTACGTGATCGTTGCATGATCAGCCACGTGAGCAGAGCATGATAGCCACGTGATCAGTGCATGATCAGTCACGTGATCAGTACATGATCAGTCACGTGAACAGTGCATGATCATTTACGTGATCTGTGCATGATCAGTCACGTGACCAGTATATGGTTGCTACGTGATCATTCCATGACAAACCACGTGAGCAGTGCATGATAGCCACATGATGTGTGCATGATGAGTTACGTGAACAGAGTATGATCAGCCAGGTGATCTGTGCTTGAGTGCCACGTGATCAGTGCATGATGAGTCTCGTGAACAGTGCATGATCAGTCACGTGAGCAGTGCATGATCAGCCACGTGAACAGTGCATGATAAGTCACGTGATCAGTGTATGATCAATTACCGGATCAGTGCATGACCACTCACGTGACCAGTACATGGCAGCTACGTGATCATTGCATGATCAGCCACGTGAGCAGTGCATGATAGCCGCGTGATCACTGCATGATCTGTCACATGATCAGTGTATATTTATCCACTTGATCAGTGCATGGGCAGTCAGGTGATCAGTGCATGATACAGACGTAATCAGTGCAAGATCAGTCTCGTGAACAGTGTATGATCAACCACGTGATCAGTGCATGATAGCCAGGTAATGAGTGCACGATATCCAGATGATCAGTGTATTATCAGTCATGTGATCAGTGTATGATCAACCACGTAATCAGTGCATGATTGCCAAATCATCAGTGCATGATCAGTCACGTGATCTGTGCATGATCAGTCACGTGATCAGTGCATGATCAATTACATTAATCAGCCACGTGATCAGTGCATGATCAGCCACATGATCAGTGCATGATCAATTACGAGATCAGTGCATGATCAGTCACCTGATGGGTATATGATCATTCACGTGAACTGTACATGGTAGCTACATGATCATTGCATGATCAGCCACGTGAGTAGTGCACGATAGCCACGTGATCACTGCATGATCAGTCACGTGATCAGTGCATGATCAGTCATGTGACCAGTACATGGTAGCTGCGTGATCATCGCATGATCAGCCACGTGAGCAGTGCATGATAGCCACGTGATCAGTGCACGATCAGACATGAGATCTGTGCATGATCAGTCAGGTAATCAGTGCATGATCAGCCACGTGATCAGTGCAGGACCAGGCACGTGATCAGTGTATGTCCAGCCAAGTGATCAGTGCATGATAGCCACGTAATCAGTGCATGATCAGTCACGTGATCAGTGCATGATCAGTCACGTTATCAGTGTATGATCAGCCACGTGATCAGTGCATGATCAGCCACATGATCAGTGCATGATCAATTACATGATCAGTGCATGATCAGTCATGTGACCAGTACATGGGAGCTACGTGATCATTGACAGATCAGCTACATGAGCAGTGCGTGATAGCCACGTGATCAGTGCATGATCAGCCATGTGATCAGTGAATGATCAGTCACGTGATCAGTGCATGATCAGCCACGTGATCAGTGCAGGACCAGGCACGTGATCAGTGTATGTCCAGCCAAGTGATCAGTGCATGATAGCCAGGTGATCAGTGCATGATCAGTCATGTGATCAGTTCATGATCAGTCACGTAATCAGTGTATGATCAGCCAGGTGATCAGTGCATGATCAGCCACATGATCAGTGCATGATCAATTACGTGATCAGTGCATGATCAGTCACGTGAGCAGTACATTGTAGCTATGTGAGCATTGCCAGATCAGCCACGAGAGCAGTGCATGATAGCCACCTGATCAGTGCATGATCAGCCATGTGATCAGTGCATGATCAGCCACGTGATCAGTGCATGGTCAGTCACGTGATCAGTGCATTATCATCCACGTGATCAGTGCATGTGGAGTCATGTAGTCAATGCATTATAGCACCGTGATGAGTGCACGATCAATCCCATGATCAGTGTATGTCCAGCCAAGTGATCAGTGCATGATAGCCACGTGATAAGTGCATGATCAGTCACATGATCAGTGCATGATCAGTCACGTGATAGGTGTGTGATCAGCCACGTGAACAGTGCATGCTCAGTCACGTGATCTGGGCCTGCTGAGCTGCGTGATTACTGTCTGCTCATCTGCTTGACCATTTCCAGCTGAGCTGCACGGTTCCTGCCTGTCATCTCATTGACAATTGCCACCTGTGCTGCGTAATTCCTGCCTGCTCATCTACTTGATCATTGCCAGCTGAGCAGCATGATTTCTCAGAGCTGAGTTCCATGATTATAGCCTGCTGACTGATTCCTGCCTAATCAGCTCTATGTTCATTGCCTCCAGAGGCACATGATCAGTGTGTGACACCAAACATGATCAGCACATGATCAGTCACATGATCAATGCATGATAAGCCAGGTGATCAGTGCATGATCAATTATGTGATCAGTGCATGATCAGTCATGTGACCAGTACATGGTAGCTGCGTGATCATTGCATGATCAGCCACGTGAGCAGTGCATGATAGCCACGTGATTAGTGCATGATGAGTCACGTAATCTGTGCATGATCAGTCACGTGATCTGTGCATGATCAGTCACGTGATCAGTGCATGATCAATTACCTGATCATTGCATGATCAGTCACGTGACCAGTGCATGGTAGCTTCGTGATCATTGCATGATCAGCCACGTGAGCACTGCATGATCGACACGTGATCAGTGCATGATCAGCTACGTGAGCAGTGTATGATCAGCCACGTGATCAGTGCATGATCAGACACGTGAACAGTGTATGATCAGCCACGTGATCAGTGCATGATACCTACGTGACCAGTTCATGATTAGTCACGTGATCTGTGCATGACAGGCACGTAATCAGTGCATGATATCCACGTGATCAGTGAATTATAGCCCCGTAATCAGTTCATCATTAGTCACGTGATCTGTGCATGACCAGGAACTTGAACAGTGTATTATCAGCCACGTGCTCAGTGCATTATAGCCACGTGATAAGTTCATGAATAGTCACGTGATCTGTGCATGACCAGGCACGTGAAAAGTGTATGATCAGCCACGTACTCAGGGCATTATAGTCATGTGATCAGTGCATGATCAGTCAAGTGATCAGTGCGTGAACAGTCACGTGATCAGTGCATGATGAGCCATGTGATCAGTGCTGGATCAATTACATGATCAGTGCATGATCAGTCAGGTGACCAGTACATGGTTGCTACGTGATCATTGCATGGTCACCCACGTGAGCAGAGCATGATAGCCAAGTGGTCAGTGCATGATCAGTCACGTGATCAGTACATGATCAGTCACGGGAACAGTGCATGATCATTTACGTGATCTGTGCATGATCAGTCGCGTGACCACTATATGGTAGCTACGTGATCATTGCATGAACAGCCACGTGAGCAGTGCATGATCAGCCACATGATCACTGCATGACCAGGCACATGATCAGTGTATGACCAGCCAAATGATCAGTGCATGATAGCCAAGTGATCAGTGCATGATCAGTCACGTGATCAGTGCATGGTCAGTCACGTGATCAGTGCATGATCATGCACGTGATCAGTGCATGTGGAGTCATGTAGTCAATGCATGATAGCGCCGCAATCAGTGCACGATCAGTCCCATGATGAATGTATGATCAGCCAAGTGACCAGTGCAAGATAGCTACGTGATCAGTGCATGATCAGTCACATGATCAGTGCATGATCAGCCACGTCATCAGTGCATGATAGCCACGTGATCAGTGCATACAATTACGTGATCAGTGCATGCGCAATCACGTGATCTTTGCATGAGAGCCACGTGATCAGTGCATGATCATTCACGTGATAGGTGTGTGATCAGCGACGTGAACAGTGCATGCTCAGTCACGTGATCAGGGCCTGCTGAGCTTCGTGATTACTGACTGCTCATCTGCTTGACAATTGCCAGCTGAGCTGTACGATTCCTGCCTGTCATCTCCTTGACAATTGCCACCTGTGCTGCATAATTCCTGCCTGCTCATCTACTTGATTATTGCCAGCTGAGCAGCATGATTTCTCAGAGCTGAGTTCCATGATTATTGCCTACTGATTCCTGCCTACTCAGCTCTTTGTTCATTGCCTCCAGAGGCACATGATCAGTGTATGACACCAAACATGATCAGCACAAGATGAATCACATAATCAATGCATGATAAGCCATGTGATCAGTGCATGAGAGCCACGTGATGAGTGCATGATCAGTCACGTGATACATTGTGATCAGCCACGTGATCAGTGCATGATGAGCCACGTGATCAGTGCATGATCAGCCAGGTGATCATTTCATGATAGCTATGTGATCAGTTCATGATTTGTCATGTGATCTGTGCATGACCAGGCAGGTGGTCAGTGTATGATCAGTGACGTGATCAGTGCATGATTCGTCACCTGATGGGTGTATGATCAGTCACCTGACCGGTACATGGTAGCTACATGATCATTGCATGATCAGACACGTGAGTAGTGCATGATTGCCACGTGATCAGTGCATGATCAATCACGTGTTCAGTGCATGATCAGTCATGTAATCTGTGCATGACCAGGCACGTGATCAGTGTATGACCAGCCAAGTGATCAGTGCATGATAGCCACGTGATCAGTGCATGATCAGTGACGTGATCAGTGCATGATCAGTCACCTGATCAGTGGATGATCAGCCACGTGATCAGTGCATGATCAGCCACATGATCAGTGCATGATCAATTACGAGATCAGTGCATGATCAGTCACCTGATGGGTATATGATCATTCACGTGAACTGTACATGGTAGCTACATGATCATTGCATGATCAGCCACGTGAGTAGTGCACGATAGCCACGTGATCACTGCATGATCAGTCACGTGATCAGTGCATGATCAGTCATGTGACCAGTACATGGTAGCTGCGTGATCATCGCATGATCAGCCACGTGAGCAGTGCATGATAGCCACGTGATCAGTGCACGATCAGACATGAGATCTGTGCCTGATCAGTCAGGTAATCAGTGCATGATCAGCCACGTGATCAGTGCAGGACCAGGCACGTGATCAGTGTATGTCCAGCCAAGTGATCAGTGCATGATAGCCACGTAATCAGTGCATGATCAGTCACGTGATCAGTGCATGATCAGTCACGTTATCAGTGTATGATCAGCCACGTGATCAGTGCATGATCAGCCACATGATCAGTGCATGATCAATTACATGATCAGTGCATGATCAGTCATGTGACCAGTACATGGGAGCTACGTGATCATTGACAGATCAGCTACATGAGCAGTGCGTGATAGCCACGTGATCAGTGCATGATCAGCCATGTGATCAGTGAATGATCAGTCACGTGATCAGTGCATGATCAGCCACGTGATCAGTGCAGGACCAGGCACGTGATCAGTGTATGTCCAGCCAAGTGATCAGTGCATGATAGCCACGTGATCAGTGCATGATCAGTCATGTGATCAGTTCATGATCAGTCACGTGATCAGTGTATGATCAGCCAGGTGATCAGTGCATGATCAGCCACATGATCAGTGCATGATCAATTACGTGATCAGTGCATGATCAGTCACGTGAGCAGTACATTGTAGCTATGTGAGCATTGCCAGATCAGCCACGAGAGCAGTGCATGATAGCCACCTGATCAGTGCATGATCAGCCATGTGATCAGTGCATGATCAGCCACGTGATCAGTGCATGGTCAGTCACGTGATCAGTGCATTATCATCCACGTGATCAGTGCATGTGGAGTCATGTAGTCAATGCATTATAGCACCGTGATGAGTGCAGGATCAATCCCATGATCAGTGTATGTCCAGCCAAGTGATCAGTGCATGATAGCCACGTGATAAGTGCATGATCAGTCACATGATCAGTGCATGATCAGTCACGTGATAGGTGTGTGATCAGCCACGTGAACAGTGCATGCTCAGTCACGTGATCTGGGCCTGCTGAGCTGCGTGATTACTGTCTGCTCATCTGCTTGACCATTTCCAGCTGAGCTGCACGGTTCCTGCCTGTCATCTCATTGACAATTGCCACCTGTGCTGCGTAATTCCTGCCTGCTCATCTACTTGATCATTGCCAGCTGAGCAGCATGATTTCTCAGAGCTGAGTTCCATGATTATAGCCTGCTGACTGATTCCTGCCTAATCAGCTCTATGTTCATTGCCTCCAGAGGCACATGATCAGTGTGTGACACCAAACATGATCAGCACATGATCAGTCACATGATCAATGCATGATAAGCCAGGTGATCAGTGCATGATCAATTATGTGATCAGTGCATGATCAGTCATGTGACCAGTACATGGTAGCTGCGTGATCATTGCATGATCAGCCACGTGAGCAGTGCATGATAGCCACGTGATTAGTGCATGATGAGTCACGTAATCTGTGCATGATCAGTCACGTGATCTGTGCATGATCAGTCACGTGATCAGTGCATGATCAATTACCTGATCATTGCATGATCAGTCACGTGACCAGTGCATGGTAGCTTCGTGATCATTGCATGACCAGCCACGTGAGCACTGCATGATCGACACGTGATCAGTGCATGATCAGCTACGTGAGCAGTGTATGATCAGCCACGTGATCAGTGCATGATCAGACACGTGAACAGTGTATGATCAGCCACGTGATCAGTGCATGATACCTACGTGACCAGTTCATGATTAGTCACGTGATCTGTGCATGACAGGCACGTAATCAGTGCATGATATCCACGTGATCAGTGAATTATAGCCCCGTAATCAGTTCATCATTAGTCACGTGATCTGTGCATGACCAGGAACTTGAACAGTGTATTATCAGCCACGTGCTCAGTGCATTATAGCCACGTGATAAGTTCATGAACAGTCACGTGATCTGTGCATGACCAGGCACGTGAAAAGTGTATGATCAGCCACGTACTCAGGGCATTATAGTCATGTGATCAGTGCATGATCAGTCAAGTGATCAGTGCGTGAACAGTCACGTGATCAGTGCATGATGAGCCATGTGATCAGTGCTGGATCAATTACATGATCAGTGCATGATCAGTCAGGTGACCAGTACATGGTTGCTACGTGATCATTGCATGGTCACCCACGTGAGCAGAGCATGATAGCCAAGTGGTCAGTGCATGATCAGTCACGTGATCAGTACATGATCAGTCACGGGAACAGTGCATGATCATTTACGTGATCTGTGCATGATCAGTCGCGTGACCACTATATGGTAGCTACGTGATCATTGCATGAACAGCCACGTGAGCAGTGCATGATCAGCCACATGATCACTGCATGACCAGGCACATGATCAGTGTATGACCAGCCAAATGATCAGTGCATGATAGCCAAGTGATCAGTGCATGATCAGTCACGTGATCAGTGCATGGTCAGTCACGTGATCAGTGCATGATCATGCACGTGATCAGTGCATGTGGAGTCATGTAGTCAATGCATGATAGCGCCGCAATCAGTGCACGATCAGTCCCATGATGAATGTATGATCAGCCAAGTGACCAGTGCAAGATAGCTACGTGATCAGTGCATGATCAGTCACATGATCAGTGCATGATCAGCCACGTCATCAGTGCATGATAGCCACGTGATCAGTGCATACAATTACGTGATCAGTGCATGCGCAATCACGTGATCTTTGCATGAGAGCCACGTGATCAGTGCATGATCATTCACGTGATAGGTGTGTGATCAGCGACGTGAACAGTGCATGCTCAGTCACGTGATCAGGGCCTGCTGAGCTTCGTGATTACTGACTGCTCATCTGCTTGACAATTGCCAGCTGAGCTGTACAATTCCTGCCTGTCATCTCCTTGACAATTGCCACCTGTGCTGCATAATTCCTGCCTGCTCATCTACTTGATTATTGCCAGCTGAGCAGCATGATTTCTCAGAGCTGAGTTCCATGATTATTGCCTACTGATTCCTGCCTACTCAGCTCTTTGTTCATTGCCTCCAGAGGCACATGATCAGTGTATGACACCAAACATGATCAGCACAAGATGAATCACATAATCAATGCATGATAAGCCATGTGATCAGTGCATGATCAATTACGTGATCAGTGCATGATCAGCCACGTGATCAGTGCATGATCATTCATGTGACCAGTACATGGTAGCTGCGTGATCATTGCATGATCAGCCACGTGATGAGTGCATGATCAGTCACGTGATCAGTGCATGATCAGCCATGTGATCAGTGCATGATCAGTCACGTGACAAGTACATGGTAGCTACGTGATCATTGCATGATCAGCCACGTGAACTGTGCATGATAGCCACGTGATCAGGTCATGATCAGTCACGTGATACGTGTGTGACCAGCCACGTGACCAGTGCATGATATCAGTGCATGATAGCCACGTGAGCAGTGCATGATAGCCACGTGATCAGTGCATGATCAGTCAAGTGATACGTGTGTGATCAGCCACGTGATCAGTGCATGATATCCACGTGATCAGTGCAGGATAGCCACGTGATCACTTCATGATTAGTCACGTGATCTGTACATGATCAGTCACGTGATACGTGTGTGATCAGCCACCGGATCAGTGCGTGATGAGCCATGTGATCAGTGCAGGATCAATTACGTGATCAGGGCATGATCAGTCATGAGACCAGTACATGGTTGCTACGTGATCGTTGCATGATCAGCCACGTGAGCAGAGCATGATAGCCACGTGATCAGTGCATTATCAGTCACATGATCAGTACATGATCAGTCACGTTAACAGTGCATGATCTTTTACGTGATCTGTGCATGATCAGTCACGTGACCAGTATCTGGTAGCTTTGTGATCATTCCATGACGAACCACGTGAGTGTGCATGATAGCCACGTGATGTGTGCATGATCAGTTACGTGAGCAGAATATGATCAGCCATGTGATCAGTGCATGAGTGCCAGGTGATCAGTGCATGATATGTCACGTGACAGGTGTGTGATCAGCCACGTGAACAGTGCATGTTCAGCCACATATTCAGTGCATGATAGCCACGTGATCAGTGCATGTTCAGATACGTGAACAGTGTATGATCAGCCACATGATCAGTGCATGATATCCAAGTGATCAGTGCATGATCAATCACGTGATCAGAGTATGATCAGCCACGTGAACAGTGCATGCTCAGTCACGTGATCAGGGCCTGCTGAGCTGCGTGATTACTGTATGCTCATCTGCTTTACAATTGGCAGCTGAGCTGCACGATTCCTGCCTGTCATCTGCTTGACAATTGCCAGCTGTGCTGTGTAATTCCTGCCTGCTAGCTGCTTGATTATTGCCAGCTGAGCAGCCTGATTCCTCACACCTGAGTTCCATGATTCTTGCCTGCTGACTGTATGATTCGTGCCTACTCAGCTCTTTGTTTATTGCCTCCAGAGGCACATGATCAGTGTATGATAGCATACATGATCAGCGAATGATCAGTCACATGATCAGCGTCATTAAGTCACGTGATCACTACATGACAGGCATGTGATCAGTCCATGCTCAGTCACGGTATCAGTGCATGATCAGCCACGTGATCAGTGCATGATCTGTCACATGATTAGTGTATGATCATCCATGTGATCAGTGCATGGGGAGTCATGTGATCAGTGCATGATATAGACGTGATCAGTGCATGATCAGTCTCGTGATCAGTGCATGATAGCCACGTGATAAGTGCATGATCAGTCACCTGATGGGTGTATGATCATTCACGTGACCTGTACATGGTAGCTACATGATCATTGCATGATCAGCCACGTGAGTAGTGCACGATAGCCACGTGATCACTGCATGATCAGACACGTGATCAGTGCATGATCAGTCATGTGACCAGTACATGGTAGCTGCGTGAATATCGCATGATCAGCCACGTGATGAGAGCATGATCAGTCACGTGATCAGTGCATGATCAGCCATGTGATCAGTGCATGATCAGTCACGTGACAAGTACATGGTAGCTACGTGATCATTGCATGATCAGCCACGTGAGCAGTGCATGATAGCCACGAGATCAGTGCATGATCAGTCACGAGATCAGTGCATGATCAGTCACGTGATCAGTGCATGATCAGCCAAGTGATCAGTGCATGACCAGGCACGTGATCAGTGTATGTCCAGCCAATTGATCAGTGCATGATAGCCACGTGATCAGTGCATGATCAGTCACGTGATCAGTGCATGATCAGTCACATGATCAGTGTATGATCAGCCACGTGATCAGTGCATGATCAGCCACAAGATCAGTGCATGATCAATTACGTGATCAGTGCATGATCAGGCACGTGACCAGTACATGGTAGCTACGTGATCATTGCCAGATCAGCGACGTGAGCAGTGAATGATAGCCACGTGATCAGTGCATGATCAGTCACGTTATCAGTGCATGATCATCCACGTGTTCAGTGCATGTGGAGTCATGTAGTCAATGCATAATAGCGCCGTCATCAGTGCACGATCAGTCCCGTGATGAGTGTATGATCAGCCAAGTGATCAGTACAAGATAGCTACGTGATAAGTGCATGATCAATCACATGATCAGTGCATGATCAGTCACGTGATAGGTGTGTGATCAGCCATGTGAACAGTGCATGCTCAGTCACGTGATCAGGGCCTGCTGAGCTGCGTGATTACTGTCTGCTCATCTGCTTGACAATTTCCAGCTGAGCTGCACGATTCCTGCCTGTCATCTCCTTGACAATTGCCACCTGTGATGCGTAATTCCTGCCTGCTAATCTATTTGATCATTGCCAGCTGAGCAGCATGATTTCTCAGAGTTGAGTTCCATGATTATAGCCTGCTGACTGATTCCTGCCTAATCAGCTCTATGTTCATTGCCTCCAGAGGCACATGATCAGTGTGTGACACCAAACATGATCAGCACATGATCAGTCACATGATCAATGCATGATAAGCCAGGTGATCAGTGCATGATCAATTATGTGATCAGTGCATGATCAGTCATGTGACCAGTACATGGTAGCTGCGGGATCATTGCATGATCAGCCACGTGAGCAGTCCATGATAGCCACCTGATGAGTGCATGATCAGTCACGTGATCTGTGCATGATCAGTCTCGTGATCTGTGCATGATCAGTCACGTGATTAGTGCATGATCAATTATCTGATCAGTGCATGAGCAGTCACGTGACAAGTGCATGGTAGCTACGTGATCATTGCATGATCAGCCACGTGATCAGTGCATGATAGCCACGTGATCAGTGCATAATAGCCACGTGATCAGTGCATGATCAGTCACGTGATACGTGTGTGATCAGCCACGTGATCAGTGCATGATATCCACGTGATCAGTGCAGGATAGCCACGTGATCACTTCATGATTATTTACGTGACCTGTACATGATCAGTCACGTGATACGTGTGTGATCAGCCACCGGATCAGTGCGTGATGAGCCCGTGATCAGTGCAGGATCAATTACGTGATCAGTGCATGATCAGTCACATGACCAGTACATGGTAGTTACGTGATCATTGCATGATCAGCCACGTGATCAGTGCATGATAGCTACGTGATCAGTGCATGATAGCCACATGATCAGTGCATGAGAGCCACGTGATGAGTGCATGATAAGTCACGTGATACATGTGTGATCAGCCACATGATCAGTGCATGATGAGCCACGTGATCAGTGCATGATCAGCCAGGTGATCATTTCATGATAGCTATGTGATCAGTTCATGATTTGTCATGTGATCTGTGCATGACCAGGCAGGTGGTCAGTGTATGATCAGTGACGTGATCAGTGCATGATCCGTCACCTGATGGGTGTATGATCAGTCACCTGACCGGTACATGGTAGCTACATGATCATTGCATGATCAGCCACGTGAGTAGTGCATGATTGCCACGTGATCAGTGCATGATCAATCACGTGTTCAGTGCATGATCAGTCATGTAATCTGTGCATGACCAGGCACGTGATCAGTGTATGACCAGCCAAGTGATCAGTGCATGATAGCCACGTGATCAGTGCATGATCAGTGACGTGATCAGTGCATGATCAGTCACCTGATCAGTGGATGATCAGCCACATGATCAGTGCATGATCAGCCACATGATCAGTGCATGATCAATTACGAGATCAGTGCATGATCAGTCACCTGATGGGTGTATGATCATTCACGTGAACTGTACATGGTAGCTACATGTTCATTGCATGATCAGCCACGTGAGTAGTGCACGATAGCCACGTGATCACTGCATGATCAGTCACGTGATCAGTGCATGATCAGTCATGTGACCAGTACATGGTAGCTGCGTGATCATCGCATGATCAGCCACGTGAGCAGTGCATGATAGCCACGTGATCAGTGCACGATCAGACATGAGATCTGTGCATGATCAGTCAGGTAATCAGTGCATGATCAGCCACGTGATCAGTGCAGGACCAGGCACGTGATCAGTGTATGTCCAGCCAAGTGATCAGTGCATGATAGCCACGTAATCAGTGCATGATCAGTCACGTGATCAGTGCATGATCAGTCACATGATCAGTGCATGATCAATTACATGATCAGTGCATGATCAGTCATGTGACCAGTACATGGGAGCTACGTGATCATTGACAGATCAGCTACATGAGCAGTGAGTGATAGCCACGTGATCAGTGCATGATCAGCCATGTGATCAGTGAATGATCAGTCACGTGATTAATGCATGATCAGCCACGTGATCAGTGCAGGAGCAGGCACGTGATCAGTGTATGTCCAGCCAAGTGATCAGTGCATGATAGCCACGTGATCAGTGCATGATCAGTCATGTGATCAGTTCATGATCAGTCACGTGATCAGTGTATGATCAGCCAGGTGATCAGTGCATGATCAGCCACATGATCAGTGCATGATCAATTACGTGATCAGTGCATGATCAGTCACGTGAGCAGTACATTGTAGCTATGTGAGCATTGCCAGATCAGCCACGAGAGCAGTGCATGATAGCCACGTGATCAGTGCATGATCAGCCATGTGATCAGTGCATGATCAGCCACGTGATCAGTGCATGGTCAGTCACGTGATCAGTGCATTATCATCCACGTGATCAGTGCATGTGGAGTCATGTAGTCAATGCATTATAGCACCGTGATCAGTGCACGATCAATCCCATGATCAGTGTATGTCCAGCCAAGTGATCAGTGCATGATAGCCACGTGATGAGTGCATGATCAGTCACATGATCAGTGCATGATCAGTCACGTGATAGGTGTGTGATCAGCCACGTGAACAGTGCATGCTCAGTCACGTGATAAGGGCCTGCTGAGCTGCGTGATTACTGTCTGCTCATCTGCTTGACCATTTCCAGCTGAGCTGCACGATTCCTGCCTGTCATCTCCTTGACAATTGCCACCTGTGCTGCGTAATTCCTGCCTGCTCATCTACTTGATCATTGCCAGCTGAGCAGCATGATTTCTCAGAGCTGAGTTCCATGATTATAGCCTGCTGACTGATTCCTGCCTACTCAGCTCTATGTTCATTGCCTCCAGAGGCACATGATCAGTGTGTGACACCAAACATGATCAGCACATGATCAGTCACATGATCAATGCATGATAAGCCAGGTGATCAGTGCATGATCAATTATGTGATCAGTGCATGATCAGTCATGTGACCAGTACATGGTAGCTGCGTGATCATTGCATGATGAGCCACGTGAGCAGTGCATGATAGCCACGTGATTAGTGCATGATGAGTCACGTAATCTGTGCATGATCAGTCACGTGATCTGTGCATGATCAGTCATGTGATCAGTGCATGATCAATTACCTGATCATTGCATGATCAGTCACGTGACCAGTGCATGGTAGCTTCGTGATCATTGCATGATCAGCCACGTGAGCACTGCATGATAGCCACGTGATCAGTGCATGATAGCCAGGTGATTAGTGCATGATCAATCACGTGATACGTGTGAGATCAGCCACGTGATCAGTGCATGTTATCCACGGGATCAGTGCAGGATAGCCACGTGATCACTTCATGATTATTTACGTGATCTGTACATGATCAGTCACGTGATACGTGTGTGATCAGCCACCGGATCAGTGTGTGATGAGCCATGTGATCATAGCAGGATCAATTACGTGATCAGTGCATGATCAGTCACATAACCAGTACATGGTAGCTACGTGATCATTGCGTGATCAGCCACGTGATCAGTGCATGATAGCTACGTGATCAGTGCATGATAGCCACATGATCAGTGCATGAGAGCCACGTGATCAGTGCATGATCAGTCACGTGATACATGTGTGATCAGTCACATCATCAGTGCATGATGAGCCACGTGATCAGTGCAAGATCAATTACGTGATCAGTGCATGATCAGTCACGTGACCAGTACATGGTTGTTACGTGATCCTTGCATGATCAGCCACGTGAGCAGAGCATGATAGCCACGTGATTAGTGCATGATCAGTCACGTGATCAGTACATGATCAGTCACTTGAACAGTGCATGATCATTGACGTGATCTGTGCATGATCAGTCACGTGACCAGTATATGGTAGCTACGTGATCATTCCATGACGAGCCACGTGAGCAGTGCATGATAGCCCCGTGATGAGTGCATGATCAGTTACGAGAGCAGAGTATGATCAACCAGGTGATCAGTGCATGAGTGCCACGTGATCAGTGCATGATATGTCACGTGACAGGTGTGTGATGAGCCACGTGAACAGTGCATGTTCAGCTACGTGATCAGTGCATGATAGCCATGTGAACAGTGCATGATCAGTTACCTGAGCAGTGTATGATCAGCCACGTGATCAGTGCATGGTCAGACCCGTGAACAGTGTATGATCAGCCACGTGATCAGTGCATGATATCCAAGTGATCAGTGCATGATCATCACGTGATCAGTGTATGATCAGCCACGTGAATAGTGCATGCTCAGTCACGTGATAAGGGCCTGCTGAGCTGCGTGATTACTGTCTGCTCATCTGCTTGAAAATTGCCAGCTGAGCTGCATGATTCCTGCCTGTCATCTGCTTGACAATTGCCAGCTGTGCTTCGTAATTCCTGCCTGCTCAGCTGATTGATTATTGCCAGCTGAGCAGCATGATTCCTCACACCTGAATTCCATGATTATTGCCTGCTGACTGTTTGATTCGTGCCTACTCAGCTCTTTGTTTATTGCCTCCAGAGGCACATGATCAGTGTATGATAGCAAACATGATCAGCGCATGATCAGTCACATGATGAGAGACATTAAGTCACGTGATCACTACATGATAGTCATGTGATCAGTCCATGCTCAGTCATGGTATCAGTGCATGATCAGCCACGTGATCAGTGCATGATCAGCCAGGTGATCATTTCATGATAGCTATGTGATCAGTTCATGATTTGTCACGTGATCTGTGCATGACCAGGCAGGTGATCAGTGTATGATCAGCGAAGTGATCAATGCATGATCCGTCACCTAATGGGTGTATGATCAGTCACCTGACCGGTACATGGTAGCTACATGATCATTGCATGATCAGCCACGTGAGTAGTGCATGATCGCCACGTGATCAGTGCATGATCAATCACATGTTCAGTGCATGATCAGTCATGTAATCTGTGCATGACCAGGCAACTGATCAGTGTATGACCAGCCAAGTGATCAGTGCATGAGAGACACGTGATCAGTGCATGATCAGTGACGTGATCAGTGCATGATCAGTCACGTGATCAGTGGATGATCAGCCACGTGATCAATGCATGATCAGCCACATGATCAGTGCATGATCAATTACGTGATCAGTGCATGATCAGTCACCTGATGGGTGTATGATCATTCACGTGACCTGTACATGGTAGCTACATGATCATTGCATTATCAGACACGTGAGTAGTGCACGATAGCCACGTGATCACTGCATGATCAGTCACGTGATCAGTGCATGATCAGTCATGTGACCAGTACATGGTAAATGCGTGATCATCGGATGATCAGCCACGTGATCAGTGCTTGATCAGTCACGTGATCAGTGGATGATCAGCCACGTGATCAATGCATGATCAGCCACATGATCAGTGCATGATCAATTACGTGATCAGTGCATGATCAGTCACGTGAGAAGTACATGGTAGCTACGTGAGCATTGCCAGATCAACCACGAGAGCAGTGCATGATAGCCACGTGATCAGTGCATGATCAGCCATGTGATCAGTGCATGATCAGTCACGTGATCAGTGCATGGTCAGTCACGTGATCAGTGCATTATCATCCACGTGATCAGTGCATGTGGAGTCATGTAGTCAATGCATGATAGCGCCGTGATCAGTGCACGATCAGTCCCGTGATGAGTGTATGTTCAGCCAAGTGATCAGTGCAAGACAGCTACGTGATCAGTGCATGATCAGTCACATTATCAGTGCATGATCAGTCACGTGATAGGTGTGTGAAAAGCCATGTGAACAGTGCATGCTCAGTCACGTGATCAGGGACTGCTGAGCTGCGTGATTACTGTCTGCTCATCTGCTTGACAATTTCCAGCTGAGCTGCACGATTCCTGCCTGTCATCTCCTTGACAATTGCCACCTGTGCTGCGTAATTCCTGCCTGCTCATCTACTTGATTATTGCCAGCTGAGCAGCATGATTTCTCAGAGTTGAGTTCCACGATTATAGCCTGCTGACTGACTCCTGCCTACTCAGCTCTATGTTCATTGCCTCCAGAGGCACATGATCCGTTGTGACACCAAACATGATCAGCACATGATCAGTCACATGATCAATGCATGATAAGCCAGGTGATCAGTGCATGATCAATTATGTGATCAGTGCATGATCAGTCATGTGACCAGTACATGGTAGCTGCGTGATCATTGCATGATCAGCCACGTGAGCAGTGCATGATCAGCCACGTGATCAGTGCATGATCAGTCACGTGACCAGTATATGGTAGCTAGGTGATCATTTCATGATCAGCCATGTGATCTTTGCATGATAGCCATGTGATAACTGCATGATAGCCACGTGATCAGTGCATGATCAGTCACGTGATCAGTGCATGGTCAGACACGTGAAGAGTGTATGATCAGCCACGTGATCAGTGCATGATATCCAAGTGATCAGTGCATGATCAATCACCTGATCAGTGTATGATCAGCCAGGTGAACAGTGCATGCTCAGTCACGTGATCAGGGCCTGCTGAGCTGCGTGATTACTGTCTGCTCATCTGCTTGACAATTGCCAGCTGAGCTGCACGATTCCTGCCTGTCATCTGCTTGACAATTGCCAGCTGTGCTTCGTAATTCCTGCCTGCTCAGCTGCTTGATTATTGCCAGCTGAGCAGCATGATTCCTCACACCTGAGTTCCATGATTATTGCCTGCTGACTGTTTGATTCGTGCCTACTCAGCTCTTTGTTTATTGCCTCCAGAGGCAAATGATCAGTGTATGATAGCAAACATGATCAGCGCATGATCAGTCACATGATGAGAGCCATTAAGTCACGTGATCACTACATGATAGTCATGTGATCAGTCCATGCTCAGTCACGGTATCAGTGCATGATCAGCCACGTGATCAGTGCATGATCAGCCAGGTGATCAGTTCATGATAGCTATGTGATCAGTTCATGATTTGTCACGTGATCTGTGAATGACCAGGCAGGTGATCAGTGTATGATCAGCGACGTGATCAATGCATGATCGGTCACCTAATGGGTGTATGATCAGTCACCTGACCGGTACATGGTAGCTACATGATCATTGCATGATCAGCCACGTGAGTAGTGCATGATAGCCACGTGATCAGTGCATGATCAATCACGTGTTCAGTGCATGATCAGTCATGTAATCTGTGCATGACCAGGCACCTGATCAGTGTATGACCAGCCAAGTGATGAGTGCATGATAGCCACGTGATCAGTGCATGAACAGTGATGTGATCAGTGCATGATCAGTCACGTGATCAGTGGATGATCAGCCACGTGATCAGTGCATGATCAGCCACATGATCAGTGCATGATCAATTACGTGATCAGTGCATGATCAGTCACGTGACCAGTACATGGTAGCTACGTGATCATTTCCAGATCAGCCACGTGAGGAGAGCATGATAGCCACGTGATCAGTGCATGATCAGTCACGTGAACAGTGCATGATCATTTACATGATCTTTGCATGATCAGTCACGTGACCAGTATATGGTAGCTACGTGATCATTCGATGACGAGCCACGTGAGCAGCGCATGATAGCCACGTGATGTGTGCATGATCAGTTACATGAGCAGAGTATGATCAGCCACGTGATCAGTGCATGAGTGCCTCGTGATCAGTGCATGATCAACCACGTGATCAGTGCATGATCAGCCACATGACCAGTGCATGATCAATTACATGATCAGTGCATGGTCAGTCACGTGATCAGTGCATGATCATCACGTGGTCAGTGCATGATCAGTCATGTAGTCAATGCATGATAGCGCGTGATCAGTGCACGATCAGTCCCGTGATGAGTGTATGATCAGCCAAGTGATCAGTGAAAGATATCCACGTGATCAGTGCATGATCAGTTACGTGATCAGTGCATGATCAGCCACGTGATCAGTGCATGATAGCCACTTGAGCAGTGCATGATCAATTACGTGATCAGTGCATGATCATTCACGTGATAGGTGTGTGATCAGCGACGTGAACAGTGCATGCTCAGTCACGTTATCAGGGCCTGCTGAGCTGCGTGATTACTGTCTGCTCATGTGCTTGAAAATTGCCAGCTGAGATGCACGATTCCTGCCTGTCATCTCCTTCACAATTGCCACCTGTGCTGCATAATTCCTGCCTGCTCATCTACTTGATTATTGCCAGCTGAGCAGCATGATTTCTCAGAGCTGAGTTCCATGATTATAGCCTGCCTACTCAGCTCTTTGTTCATTGCCTCCAGATGCACATGATCAGTGTGTGACACCAAACATGATCAGCACATGATCAGTCACATGATGAATGCATGATAAGCCAGGTGATCAGTGCATGATCAATTACGTGATCAGTGCATGATCAGTCATGTAACCAGTACATGGTAGCTGCGTGATCACTGCATGATCAGCCAGGTGAGCAGTGCATGATAGCCACGTGATCAGTGCATGATCAGTCACGTGATCAGTGCATGATCAGTCATGTGTTCAGTGCATGATCAGCCACGTGATCAGTGCATGATCAATTACGTGATCAGTGCATGATCACTCACGGGACCAGTACATGGTAGCCACGTGATCATTGCATGATCAGCCACGTGATCAGTGCATGATCAATTACGTGATCAGTGCATGATCAGTTACGTGAGCAGTGTATGATCAGCCACGTGATCAGTGCATGGTCAGACCCGCGGAACAGTGTATGATTAGCCACGTGATCAATGCATGATATCCAAGTGATCAGTGCATGATCAATCACGTGATCAGTGTATGATCAGCCACGTGAACAGTGCATGCTCAGTCATGTGACGAGGGCCTGCTGAGCTGCATGATTACTGTCTGCTCATCTGCTTGACAATTGCCAGCTGAGCTGCATGATTCCTGCCTGTCATCTGCTTGACAATTGCCAGCTGTGCTGCGTAATTCCTGCCTGCTCAGCTGCTTGATTATTGCCAGCTGAGCAGCATGATTCCTCACAGCTGAGTTCCATGATTATTGCCTGCTGACTGTTTGATTCGTGCCTACTCAGCTCTTTGTTTATTGCCTCCAGAGGCACATGATCAGTGTATGATAGCAAACATGCTCAGCGCTTGATCAGTCACATGGTCAGCACCATTAAGTCACGTGATCACTACATGATAGTCATGTGATCAGTCCATGCTCAGTCATGGTATCAATGCATGATCAGCCACGTGATCAGTGCATGATCAGCCACGTGATCATTGCAAGATCAGCTACGTGATCAGTGCATGATCAGTCACCTGATGGGTGTATGATGATTCACGTGACCTGTACATGGTAGCTACATGATCATTGCATGATCAGCCACGTGAGTAGTGCATGATAGCCACGTGATCACTGCATGATCAGTCACGTGATCAGTGCATGATCAGTCATGTGACCAGTACATGGTATGTGCGTGATGATCACATGATCAGCCACGTGAGCAGTGCATGATAGCCACGTGATCAGTGCATGAACAGACACGAGATCAGTGCATGATCAGTCACGTGATCAGTGCATGATCAGCCACGTGATCAGTGCAGGACCAGGCACGTGATCAGTGCATGTCCAGCCATGTGATCAGTGCATGATAGCCACGTGATAAGTGCATGATCAGTCACATGATCAGTGCATGATCAGTCACGTGATAGGTGTATGATCAGCCACGTGAACAGTGCATGCTCAGTCACGTGATCAGGGCCTGCTGAGCTGCGTGATTACTGTCTGCTCATCTACTTGACCATTTCCAGCTGAGCTGCACGATTCCTGCCTGTCATCTCCTTGACAATTGCCACCTGTGCTGCGTAATTCCTGCCTGATCATCTACTTGATTATTGCCAGCTGAGCAGCATGATTTCTCAGAACAGAGTTCCATGATTATAGCCTGATGATTCCTGCCTACTCAGCCCTATGTTCATTGCCTCCAGAGGCACATGATCAGTGTGTGACACCAAACATGATCAGCACATGATCAGTCACATGATCAGTGCATGATAAGCCAGGTGATCAGTGCATGATCAATTATGTGATCAGTGCATGATCAGTCATGTGACCAGTACATGGTAGCTGCGTGATCATTGCATGATCAGCCACGTGAGCAGTGCATGATAGCCACGTGATTAGTGCATGAGTCACGTGATCAGTGCATGATCAGTCACGTGATCAGTGCATGATCAGTCACGTGATCAGTGCATGATCAATTACCTGATCATTGCATGATCAGTCACGTGACCAGTGCATGGCTTCGTGGATCATTGCATGATCAGCCACGTGAGCACTGCATGATAGCCACGTGATCAGTGCATGATAGCCACGTGATTAGTGCATGATCAATCACGTGATACGTGTGAGATCAGCCACGTGATCAGTGCATGTTATCCACGGGATCAGTGCAAGATAGCCACGTGATCAGTGCATGATTATTTACGTGATCTGTACATGATCAGTCACGTGATACGTGTGTGATCAGCCACCGGATCAGTGCGTGATGAGCCATGTGATCAGTGCAGGATCAATTACGTGATCAGTGCATGATCAGTCACATAACCAGTACATGGTAGCTACGTGATCATTGCGTGATCATCACGTGATCAGTGTATAATCAGCCAGGTGAACACTGCATGCTCAGTCACGTGATAAGGGCCTGCTGAGCTGCGTGATTACTGTCTGCTCATCTGCTTGACAATTGCCAGCTGAGCTGCACGATTCCTGCCTGTCATCTGCTTGACAATTGACAGCTGTGCTGCGTAATTCCTGCCTGCTCAGCTGCTTGATTATTGCCAGCTGAGCAGCATGATTCCTCACACCTGAGTTCCATGATTATTGCCTGCTGACTGTTTGATTCGTGCCTACTCAGCTCTTTGTTTATTGCCTCCAGAGGCAAATGATCAGTGTATGATAGCAAACATGATCAGTGCATGATCAGTCACATGATGAGAGCCATTAAGTCACGTGATCACTACATGATAGTCATGTGATCAGTCCATGCTCAGTCACGGTATCAGTGCATGATCAGCCACGTGATCATTTCATGATAGCTATGTGATCAGTTCATGATTTGTCACGTGATCTGTGCATGACCAGGCAGGTGATCAGTGTACGATCAGCGACGTGATCAATGCATGATCCATCACCTAATGGGTGTATGATCAGTCACCTGACCGGTACATGGTAGCTACATGATCATTGCATGATCAGCCACGTGAGTAGTGCATGATAGCCACATGATCAGTGCATGATCAATCACGTGTTCAGTGCATGATCAGTCATGTAATCTGTGCATGACCAGTCACGTGATCAGTGCATGACCAGCCAAGTGATCAGTGCATGATAGCCACGTGATCAGTGCATAATCAGTGACGTGATCAGTGCATGATCAGTCACGTGATCAGTGGATGATCAGCCACGTGATCAGTGCATGATCAGCCACATGATCAGTGCATGATCAATTACGTGATCAGTGCATGATCAGTCACCTGATGGGTGTATGATCATTCACGTGATCAGTACATGGTAGCTACATGATCATTGCATGATCAGACACGTGAGTAGTGCACGATAGCCACGTGATCACTGCATGATCAGTCACGTGATCAGTGCATGATCAGTCATGTGACCAGTACATGGTAGCTGCGTGATCATCGCATGATCAGCCACGTGAGCAGTGCATGATAGCCACGTGATCAGAGCACGATCAGTCACGTGATCAGTGCATGATCAGTCACGTGATCAGTGCATGATCAGCCACGTGATCAGTGCATGACCAGGCACGTGATCAGTGTATGTCCAGCCAAGTGATCAGTGCATGATAGCCACGTGATCAGTGCATGATCAGTCACGTGACCAGTACATGGTAGCTACGTGATCATTCCCAGATCAGCCACGTGAGCAGTGCTTGATAGCCACGTGATCAGTGCATGATCAGCCATGTGATCAGTGAATGATCAGTCACGTGATCAGTGCATGATCAGCCACGTGATCAGTGCAGGACCAGTCACGTGATCAATGTATGTCCAGCCAAGTGATCAGTGCATGATCAGCCACGTGATCAGTGCATGATCAGTCACGTGATCAGTGCATGATCAGTCACGTGATCAGTGTATGATCAGCCACGTGATCAGTGCATGATCAGCCACATGATCAGTGCATGATCAGCCACGTGAACAGTGCATGCTCAGTCACGTGATCTGGGCCTGCTGAGCTGCGTGATTACTGTCTGCTCATCTGCTTGACAATTGCCAGCTGAGCTGCAGGATTCCTGCCTGTCATCTGCTTGACAATTGTCAGCTGTGCTGCGTAATTCCTGCCTGCTCAGCTGATTGATTATTGCCAGCTGAGCAGCATGATTCCTCACACCTGAGTTCCATGATTATTGCCTGCTGACTGTTTGATTCGTGCCTACTCAGCTCTTTGTTTATTGCCTCCAGAGGCACATGATCAGTGTATGATAACAAACATGATCAGCGCATGATCAGTCACATGATCAGCGCCATTAAGTCACGTGATCACTACATGATAGTCATGTGATCAGTCCATGCTCAGTCACGGTATCAGTGCATGATCAGCCACGTGATCAGTGCATGATCTGTCACATGATTAGTGTATGATCAGTCACCTGATGGGTGTATGATCATTCACGTGACCTGTACATGGTAGCTACATGATCATTGCATGATCAGCCACGTGAGTAGTGCATGATAGCCACGTGATCAGTGAATGATCAGTCACGTGTTCAGTGCATGATCAGTCATGTAATCTGTGCATGATCAGGCACGTGATCAGTGTATGACCAGCCAAGTGATCAGTGCATGATAGCCACGTGATCAGTGCATGATCAGTCACGTGATCAGTGCATGATCAGTCACGTGATCAGTGCATGATCATTTACGTGATCTGTGCATGATCAGTCACGTGATCAGTATATTGTAGCTACGTGATCATTGCATGAACAGCCACAAGAGCAGTGCATGATAGCCACGTGATCAGTGCATGATCTGTCACATGATCAGTGTATGATCATCCGGGTGATCAGTGCATGGGCAGTCACGTGATCAGTGCATGAAATAGACGTGATCAGTGCATGATCAGTCTCGTGATCAGTGTATGATCAACCACGTGATCAGTGCATGATAGCCACGTGATGAGTGCATGATAGCCAGATGATCAGTGCATTATCAGTCACGTGATCAGTGCATAATCAGCCAAGTGATCAGTGCATGATAGCCAACTGATCAGTGCATGATCAGCCACGTGATCAGTGCATGATCAGCCAAATGATCAGTGCATGATCAATTACGTGATCAGTGCAGGATCAGCCACGTGATCAGTGCATGATCAGTCACGTGATCAGTGCATGGTCAGTCACCTGATAAGTGCATGATCATCGACGTGATCAGTGCATGATGAGTCATGTAGATCAATGCATGATAGCGCCGTGATCAGTTCATGATCAGTCCCGTGATGAGTGTATGATCAGCCAAGTGATCAGTGCAAGATAGCCACGTGATCAGTGCATGATCAGCCACGTCATCAGTTCATGATCAGCCACGTGAGCAGTGCATACCATTACGTGATCAGTGCATGCGCAATCACGTGATCAGTGCATGAGAGCCACGTGATCAGTGCATGATCAGTCACGTGATAGGTGTGTGATCAGCCAAGTGAACAGTGCATGCTCAGTCACGTGATAAGGGCCTGCTGAGCTGCGTGATTACTGTCTGCTCATCTGCTTGACAATTGCCAGCTGAGCTGTACGATTCCTGCCTGTCATCTGCTTGACAATTGCCACCTGTGCTGCATAATTCCTGCCTGCTCATCTGCTTGATTATTGCCAGCTGAGCAGCATGATTTATCAAAGGTGAGTTCCATGATTATAGCCTGCTGACTGATTCGTGCCTACTCAGCTCTTTGTTCATTGCCTGCAGATGCACATGATCAGTGTATGACACCAAACATGATCAGCACATGATCAGTCACATGATTAATGCATGATAAGCCACGTGATCAGTGCATGATCAATTATGTGATCAGTGCATGATCAGTCATGTGACCAGTGCATGTAGCTGTGTGATCATTGCATGATCAGCCACGTGAGCAGTGCATGATCAGTCAAGTGATCAGTGCATGATCAGCCACGTGATCAGTGCATGATCAGCCACGTGATCAGTGCAGGATCAGCCACGTGATCACTTCATGATTAGTCACGTGATCTGTACATGATCAGTCACGTGATACGTGTGTGATCAGCCACCTGATCAGTGCGTGATGAGCCATGTGATCAGTGCAGGATCAATTACGTGTTCAGTGCATGATCAGTCACGTGAACAGTGCATGGTAGATACGTGATCAGTGCATGATCAGCCACGTGATCAGTGCATGATAGCCACGTGATCAGTGCATGATCAGCCACGTGATCAGTGCATGAGCAGCCACATGATCAGTGCATGATGAGCCACGTGATCAGTGCAGGATCAATTACGTGATCAGTGCAGGATCAGTCACGTGCCCAGTACATGGTTGCTAGGTGATCGTTGCATGATCAGCCACTTGAGCAGAGCATGAAAGCCACGTGATCAGTGCATGATCAGTCACGTGATCAGTACATGATCAGTCACGTGAACAGTGCATGATCATTTACGTGATCTGTGCATGATCAGTCACGTGACCAGTATATGGTAGCTACGTGATCATTCCATGACGAGCCACGTGAGTAGTGCATGATAGCCACGTGATGTGTGCATGATGAGTTACGTGAACAGAGTATGATCAGCCACGTGATCAGTGCATGAGTGCCACGTGATCAGTGCAAGATATGTCACGTGACAGGTGTGTGATCAGCCACGTGAACAGTGCATGTTCAGCCGCGTGATCAGTCCATGATAGCCACGTGATCAGTGCATGATCAGTTACCTGAGCACTGTATGATCAGCCACGTGATCAGTGCATGGTCAGACACGTGAACAGTGTATGATCAGCCATGTGATCAATGCATGATATCCAAGTGATCAGTGCATGATCATCACGTGATCAGTGTATGATCAGCCACGTGAACAGTGCATGCTCAGTCACGTGATCAGGACCTGCTGAGCTGCGTGATTACTGCCTGCTCATCTGCTTGACAATTGCCAGCTGAGCAGCATGATTCCTCACACCTGAGTTCCATGATTATTGCCTGCTGACTGTTTGATTCGTGCCTACTCAGCTCTTTGTTTATTGCCTCCAGAGGCACAGGATCAGTGTATGATAACAAACATGATCAGCGCATGATCAGTCACATGATCAGAGCCATTAAGTCACGTGATCACTACATGATAGTCATGTGATCAGTCCATGCTCACTCACGGTATCAGTGCATGATCAGCCATGTGATCAGTGCATGATCAGCCACGTGATCAGTGCATGATAGCTACGTGATCAGTGCATGATCAGTCACGTGATCAGTGCATGATCAGGCACGTGATCAGTGCATGATCAGCCACGTGATCAGTGCATGATAGCCACGTGATCAGTGCATGATCAGTCACCTGATGGGTGTATGATCAGTCACGTGACCAGTACATGGTAGCTACATGATCATTGCATGATCAGCCACGTGAGTAGTGCATGATAGCCACGTGATCAGTGCATGATCAGTCACGTGATCAGTGCATGATCAGTCATGTGATCAGTGCATGATCAGGCACGTGATCAGTGCATGATCAGCCACGTGATCAGTGCATGATAGCCACGTGATCAGTGCATGATCAGTCACGTGATCAGTGCATGATCAGTCACGTGATCAGTGCATGATCAGCCACGTGATCAGTGCATGATCAGCCACGTGATCAGTGCATGATAGCCACGTGATCAGTGCATGATCAGCCACGTGATCAGTGCATGATCAGTCACGTGATCAGTGCATGATCAGTCACGTGATCAGTGCATGATCAGCCACGTGATCAGTGCATGATCAGTCATGTATCAGTGCATGATCAGCACGTGATCAGTGCATGATCAGTCACGTGATCAGTGCATGATCAGCCACGTGATCAGTGCATGATAGCCACGTGATCAGTGCATGATCAGCCACGTGATCAGTGCATGATCAGTCACGTGATCAGGGCCTGCTGAGCTGCGTGATTACTGTCTGCTCATCTGCTTGACAATTGCCAGCTGAGCTGCACGATTCCTGCCTGTCATCTGCTTGACAATTGCCACCTGTGCTGCGTAATTCCTGCCTGCTCAGCTGCTTGATTATTGCCAGCTGAGCAGCATGATTTCTCAGAGCTGAGTTCCATGATTATAGCCTGCTGACTGATTCGTGCCTACTCAGCTCTTTGTTCATTGCCTCCAGAGGCACATGATCAGTGTATGACACCAAACATGATCAGTGCATGATCAGTCACATGATCAGTGCATGATAAGCCACGTGATCAGTGCATGATCAATTATGTGATCAGTGCATGATCAGTCATGTGACCAGTGCATGGTAGCCACGTGATCAGTGCATGATCAGCCACGTGATCAGTGCATGATAGCCACGTGATCAGTGCATGATCAGTCACGTGATCAGTGCATGATCAGTCACGTGATCAGTGCATGATCAGTCACGTGATCAGTGCATGATAGCCACGTGATCAGTGCATGATCAGTCACGTGATACATGTGTGATCAGCCACGTGATCAGTGCATGATATCCACGTGATCAGTGCATGATAGCCACGTGATCAGTGCATGATCAGTCACGTGATCAGTGCATGATCAGTCACGTGATACGTGTGTGATCAGCCACGTGATCAGTGCATGATGAGCCACGTGATCAGTGCATGATCAATTACGTGATCAGTGCATGATCAGTCACGTGACCAGTACATGGTTGCTACGTGATCAGTGCATGATCAGCCACGTGAGCAGTGCATGATAGCCACGTGATCAGTGCATGATCAGTCACGTGATCAGTACATGATCAGTCACGTGAACAGTGCATGATCATTTACGTGATCTGTGCATGATCAGTCACGTGACCAGTATATGGTAGCTTCGTGATCATTCCATGACGAGCCACGTGAGCAGTGCATGATAGCCACGTGATGTGTGCATGATGAGTTCGTGAGCAGAGTATGATCAGCCACGTGATCAGTGCATGAGTGCCACGTGATCAGTGCATGATATGTCACGTGACAGGTGTGTGATCAGCCACGTGAACAGTGCATGTTCAGCCACGTGATCAGTGCATGATAGCCACGTGATCAGTGCATGATCAGTTACGTGAGCAGTGTATGATCAGCCACGTGATCAGTGCATGGTCAGACACGTGAACAGTGTATGATCAGCCACGTGATCAGTGCATGATATCCAAGTGATCAGTGCATGATCATCACGTGATCAGTGTATGATCAGCCACGTGAACAGTGCCTGCTCAGTCACGTGATCAGGGCCTGCTGAGCTGCGTGATTACTGTCTGCTCATCTGCTTGACAATTGCCAGCTGTGCTGCGTAATTCCTGCCTGCTCAGCTGCTTGATTATTGCCAGCTGAGCAGCATGATTCCTCACACCTGAGTTCCATGATTATTGCCTGCTGACTGTTTGATTCGTGCCTACTCAGCTCTTTGTTTATTGCCTCCAGAGGCACATGATCAGTGTATGATAGCAAACATGA
This sequence comes from Bos javanicus, assembly GCF_032452875.1. Lineage (NCBI taxonomy): Eukaryota > Metazoa > Chordata > Mammalia > Artiodactyla > Bovidae > Bos > Bos javanicus. Next base: position 550,600 of record NW_026893688.1, on the reverse strand, counting down.
TCAGCGCATGATCAGTCACATGATCAGCGCCATTAAGTCACGTGATCACTACATGATAGTCATGTGATCAGTCCATGCTCAGTCATGGTATCAGTGCATGATCAGCCACGTGATCAGTGCATGATAGCCACGTGATCAGTGCATGATCAGTCACGTGATCAGTGCATGATCAGTCACGTGATCAGTGCATGTAGCTACGTGATCAGTGCATGATCAGCCACGTGATCAGTGCATGATAGCCACGTGATCAGTGCATGATCAGTCACGTGATCAGTGCATGATCAGTCATGTGATCAGTGCATGATCAGGCACGTGATCATTGCATGATCAGCCACGTGATCAGTGCATGATAGCCACGTGATCAGTGCATGATCAGTCACGTGATCAGTGTGTGATCAGCCACGTGATCAGTGCATGATAGCCACGTGATCAGTGCATGATAGCCACGTGATCAGTGCATGATCAGTCACGTGATCAGTGCATGATCAGTCACGTGATCGTGTGTGATCAGCCACGTGATCAGTGCATGATGAGCCACGTGATCAGTGCATGATCAATTACGTGATCAGTGCATGATCAGTCACGTGACCAGTACATGGTGCTACGTGATCAGTGCATGATCAGCCACGTGATCAGTGCATGATAGCCACGTGATCAGTGCATGATCAGTCACGTGATCAGTGCATGATCAGTCACGTGATCAGTGCATGATCATTTACGTGATCAGTGCATGATCAGTCACGTGACCAGTATATGGTAGCTACGTGATCATTGCATGACAGCCACGTGAGCAGTGCATGATAGCCACGTGATCAGTGCATGATCAGTTACGTGATCAGTGTATGATCAGCCACGTGATCAGTGCATGATACCACGTGATCAGTGCATGATAGTCACGTGACAGTGTGTGATCAGCCACGTGATCAGTGCATGATCAGCCACGTGATCAGTGCATGATAGCCACGTGATCAGTGCATGATCAGTTACGTGATCAGTGCATGATCAGCCACGTGATCAGTGCATGATCAGCCACGTGATCAGTGCATGATCAGCCACGTGATCAGTGCATGATCAGTCACGTGATCAGTGCATGATCAGCCACGTGATCAGTGCATGATCAGCCACGTGATCAGTGCATGATCAGCCACGTGATCAGTGCATGATCAGTCACGTGATAGTGCATGATCAGCCACGTGATCAGTGCATGATATCACGTGATCAGTGCATGATAGCCACGTGATCAGTGCATGATCATTCACGTGATCAGTGCATGATCAGTCACGTGATCAGTGCATGATCAGTCACGTGATCAGTGCATGATCAGCCACGTGATCAGTGCATGATAGCCACGTGATCAGTGCATGATCAGTCACGTGATCAGTGCATGATAGTCACGTGATCAGTGCATGATCAGCCACGTGATCAGTGCATGATCAGCCACGTGATCAGTGCATGATCAGCCACGTGATCAGTGCATGATCAGCCACGTGATCAGTGCATGATAGCCACGTGATCAGTGCATGATCAGTTACGTGAGCAGTGTATGATCAGCCACGTGATCAGTGCATGGTCAGACACGTGAACAGTGTATGATCAGCCACGTGATCAGTGCATGATATCCACGTGATCAGTGCATGATCATCACGTGATCAGTGTATGATCAGCCACGTGAACAGTGCATGCTCAGTCACGTGATCAGGGCCTGCTGAGCTGCGTGATTACTGTCTGCTCATCTGCTTGACAATTGCCAGCTGAGCTGCACGATTCCTGCCTGTCATCTGCTTGACAATTGCCAGCTGTGCTGCGTAATTCCTGCCTGCTCAGCTGCTTGATTATTGCCAGCTGAGCAGCATGATTCCTCACACCTGAGTTCCATGATTATTGCCTGCTGACTGTTTGATTCGTGCCTACTCAGCTCTTTGTTTATTGCCTCCAGAGGCACATGATCAGTGTATGATAGCAAACATGATCAGTGCATGATCAGTCACATGATCAGTGCCATTAAGTCACGTGATCACTACATGATAGTCATGTGATCAGTCCATGCTCAGTCACGGTATCAGTGCATGATCAGCCACGTGATCAGTGCATGATCAGCCACGTGATCAGTGCATGATAGCCACGTGATCAGTGCATGATCAGTCACGTGATCAGTGCATGATCAGGCACGTGATCAGTGCATGATCAGCCACGTGATCAGTGCATGATAGCCACGTGATCAGTGCATGATCAGTCACCTGATCAGTGTATGATCAGTCACGTGACCAGTACATGGTAGCTACATGATCATTGCATGATCAGCCACGTGATAGTGCATGATAGCCACGTGATCAGTGCATGATCAGTCACGTGATCAGTGCATGATCAGTCACGTGATCAGTGCATGATCAGGCACGTGATCAGTGCATGATCAGCCACGTGATCAGTGCATGATAGCCACGTGATCAGTGCATGATCAGTCACGTGATCAGTGCATGATCAGTCACGTGATCAGTGCATGATCATTTACGTGATCAGTGCATGATCAGTCACGTGACCAGTATATGGTAGCTACGTGATCATTCCATGACAGCCACGTGAGCAGTGCATGATAGCCACGTGATGTGTGCATGATCAGTTACGTGAGCAGAGTATGATCAGCCACGTGATCAGTGCATGAGTGCCACGTGATCAGTGCATGATATGTCACGTGACAGGTGTGTGATCAGCCACGTGAACAGTGCATGTTCAGCCACGTGATCAGTGCATGATAGCCACGTGATCAGTGCATGATCAGTTACGTGAGCAGTGTATGATCAGCCACGTGATCAGTGCATGGTCAGACACGTGAACAGTGTATGATCAGCCACGTGATCAGTGCATGATATCCAAGTGATCAGTGCATGATCATCACGTGATCAGTGTATGATCAGCCACGTGAACAGTGCATGCTCAGTCACGTGATCAGGGCCTGCTGAGCTGCGTGATTACTGTCTGCTCATCTGCTTGACAATTGCCAGCTGAGCTGCACGATTCCTGCCTGTCATCTGCTTGACAATTGCCAGCTGTGCTGCGTAATTCCTGCCTGCTCAGCTGCTTGATTATTGCCAGCTGAGCAGCATGATTCCTCACACCTGAGTTCCATGATTATTGCCTGCTGACTGTTTGATTCGTGCCTACTCAGCTCTTTGTTTATTGCCTCCAGAGGCACATGATCAGTGTATGATAGCAAACATGATCAGTGCATGATCAGTCACATGATCAGCGCCATTAAGTCACGTGATCACTACATGATAGTCATGTGATCAGTCCATGCTCAGTCACGGTATCAGTGCATGATCAGCCACGTGATCAGTGCATGATCAGCCACGTGATCAGTGCATGATCAGCCACGTGATCAGTGCATGATCAGTCACGTGATCAGTGCATGATCAGGCACGTGATCAGTGCATGATCAGCCACGTGATCAGTGCATGATAGCCACGTGATCAGTGCATGATCAGTCACCTGATGGGTGTATGATCAGTCACGTGACCTGTACATGGTAGCTACATGATCATTGCATGATCAGCCACGTGAGTAGTGCATGATAGCCACGTGATCAGTGCATGATCAGTCACGTGATCAGTGCATGATCAGTCATGTGATCAGTGCATGATCAGGCACGTGATCAGTGCATGATCAGCCACGTGATCAGTGCATGATAGCCACGTGATCAGTGCATGATCAGTCACGTGATCAGTGCATGATCAGCCACGTGATCAGTGCATGATCAGCCACGTGATCAGTGCATGATCAATTACGTGATCAGTGCATGATCAGTCACGTGATCAGTACATGGTAGCTACGTGATCAGTGCATGATCAGCCACGTGATCAGTGCATGATAGCCACGTGATCAGTGCATGATCAGTCACGTGATCAGTGCATGATCAGTCACGTGATCAGTGCATGATCAGTCACGTGATCAGTGCATGATCAATTACGTGATCAGTGCATGATCAGTCACGTGATCAGTACATGGTAGCTACGTGATCAGTGCATGATCAGCCACGTGATCAGTGCATGATAGCCACGTGATCAGTGCATGATCAGTCACGTGATCAGTGCATGATCAGCCACGTGATCAGTGCATGATCAGTCACGTGATCAGTGCATGATATAGCCGTGATCAGTGCATGATCAGTCACGTGATCAGTGCATGATCAGCCACGTGATCAGTGCATGATAGCCACGTGATCAGTGCATGATAGCCACGTGATCAGTGCATGATCAGTCACGTGATCAGTGCATGATCAGCCACGTGATCAGTGCATGATAGCCACGTGATCAGTGCATGATCAGTCACGTGATCAGTGTATGATCAGCCACGTGATCAGTGCATGATAGCCACGTGATCAGTGCATGATCAGTCACGTGATCAGTGTATGATCAGCCACGTGAACAGTGCATGCTCAGTCACGTGATCTGGGCCTGCTGAGCTGCGTGATTACTGTCTGCTCATCTGCTTGACAATTGCCAGCTGAGCTGCACGATTCCTGCCTGTCATCTGCTTGACAATTGTCAGCTGTGCTGCGTAATTCCTGCCTGCTCAGCTGCTTGATTATTGCCAGCTGAGCAGCATGATTCCTCACAGCTGAGTTCCATGATTATTGCCTGCTGACTGTTTGATTCGTGCCTACTCAGCTCTTTGTTTATTGCCTCCAGAGGCACATGATCAGTGTATGATAGCAAACATGATCAGCGCATGATCAGTCACATGATCAGCGCCATTAAGTCACGTGATCACTACATGATAGTCATGTGATCAGTCCATGCTCAGTCACGGTATCAGTGCATGATCAGCCACGTGATCAGTGCATGATCTGTCACATGATTAGTGTATGATCATCCACGTGATCAGTGCATGGGCAGTCATGTGATCAGTGCATGATATAGACGTGATCAGTGCATGATCAGTCACGTGATCAGTGCATGATAGCCACGTGATCAGTGCATGATCAGTCACCTGATGGGTGTATGATCATTCACGTGACCTGTACATGGTAGCTACATGATCATTGCATGATCAGCCACGTGAGTAGTGCATGATAGCCACGTGATCAGTGCATGATCAGTCACGTGATCAGTGCATGATCAGTCATGTGATCAGTGCATGATCAGGCACGTGATCAGTGCATGATCAGCCACGTGATCAGTGCATGATAGCCACGTGATCAGTGCATGATCAGTCACGTGATCAGTGCATGATCAGTCACGTGATCAGTGCATGATCAGCCACGTGATCAGTGCATGATCAGTCACGTGATCAGTATATGTAGCCACGTGATCAGTGCATGACAGCCACGTGATCAGTGCATGATAGCCACGTGATCAGTGCATGATCAGTTACGTGATCAGTGTATGATCAGCCACGTGATCAGTGCATGAGTGCCACGTGATCAGTGCATGATAGTCACGTGATCAGTGCATGATCAGCCACGTGATCAGTGCATGATCAGCCACGTGATCAGTGCATGATAGCCACGTGATCAGTGCATGATCAGTCACGTGATCAGTGCATGATCAGTCACGTGATCAGTGCATGATCAGCCACGTGATCAGTGCATGATCAGTCACGTGATCAGTGCATGATCAGTCACGTGATCAGTGCATGATCAGTCACGTGATCAGTGCATGATCAGCCACGTGATCAGTGCATGATCAGCCACGTGATCAGTGCATGATCAATTACGTGATCAGTGCATGATCAGTCACGTGACCAGTACATGGTAGCTACGTGATCAGTGCATGATCAGCCACGTGAGCAGTGCATGATAGCCACGTGATCAGTGCATGATCAGTCACGTGATCAGTGCATGATCAGTCACGTGATCAGTGCATGATCAGTCACGTGATCAGTGCATGATCAATTACGTGATCAGTGCATGATCAGTCACGTGACCAGTACATGGTAGCTACGTGATCATTGCATGAACAGCCACGTGAGCAGTGCATGATAGCCACGTGATCAGTGCATGATCAGTCACGTGATCAGTGTATGATCAGCCACGTGATCAGTGCATGATAGTCACGTGATCAGTGCATGATATCACGTGATCAGTGCATGATCAGTCACGTGATCAGTGCATGATCAGCCACGTGATCAGTGCATGATAGCCACGTGATCAGTGCATGATCAGTTACGTGAGCAGTGTATGATCAGCCACGTGATCAGTGCATGGTCAGACACGTGATCAGTGTATGATCAGCCACGTGATCAGTGCATGATAGCCACGTGATCAGTGCATGATCAGTCACGTGATCAGTGTATGATCAGCCACGTGAACAGTGCATGCTCAGTCACGTGATCAGGGCCTGCTGAGCTGCGTGATTACTGTCTGCTCATCTGCTTGACAATTGCCAGCTGAGCTGCACGATTCCTGCCTGTCATCTGCTTGACAATTGCCAGCTGTGCTGCGTAATTCCTGCCTGCCCAGCTGCTTGATTATTGCCAGCTGAGCAGCATGATTCCTCACACCTGAGTTCCATGATTATTGCCTGCTGACTGTTTGATTCGTGCCTACTCAGCTCTTTGTTTATTGCCTCCAGAGGCACATGATCAGTGTATGATAGCAAACATGATCAGCGCATGATCAGTCACATGATCAGCGCCATTAAGTCACGTGATCACTACATGATAGTCATGTGATCAGTCCATGCTCAGTCACGGTATCAGTGCATGATCAGCCACGTGATCAGTGCATGATCAGTCACGTGATCAGTGTATGATCATCCACGTGATCAGTGCATGGGCAGTCATGTGATCAGTGCATGATATAGACGTGATCAGTGCATGATCAGTCACGTGATCAGTGCATGATAGCCACGTGATCAGTGCATGATCAGTCACCTGATGGGTGTATGATCAGTCACGTGACCTGTACATGGTAGCTACATGATCATTGCATGATCAGCCACGTGAGTAGTGCATGATAGCCACGTGATCAGTGCATGATCAGTCACGTGATCAGTGCATGATCAGTCACGTGATCAGTGCATGATCAGGCACGTGATCAGTGCATGATCAGCCACGTGATCAGTGCATGATAGCCACGTGATCAGTGCATGATCAGTCACGTGATCAGTGCATGATCAGTCACGTGATCAGTGCATGATCATTTACGTGATCAGTGCATGATCAGTCACGTGACCAGTATATGGTAGCTACGTGATCATTCCATGACGAGCCACGTGAGCAGTGCATGATAGCCACGTGATGTGTGCATAATGAGTTACGTGAGCAGAGTATGATCAGCCACGTGATCAGTGCATGAGTGCCACGTGATCAGTGCATGATATGTCACGTGACAGTGTGTGATCAGCCACGTGAACAGTGCATGTTCAGCCACGTGATCAGTGCATGATAGCCACGTGATCAGTGCATGATCAGTTACGTGAGCAGTGTATGATCAGCCACGTGATCAGTGCATGGTCAGACACGTGAACAGTGTATGATCAGCCACGTGATCAGTGCATGATATCCAAGTGATCAGTGCATGATCATCACGTGATCAGTGTATGATCAGCCACGTGAACAGTGCATGCTCAGTCACGTGATCAGGGCCTGCTGAGCTGCGTGATTACTGTCTGCTCATCTGCTTGACAATTGCCAGCTGAGCTGCACGATTCCTGCCTGTCATCTGCTTGACAATTGCCAGCTGTGCTGCGTAATTCCTGCCTGCTCAGCTGCTTGATTATTGCCAGCTGAGCAGCATGATTCCTCACAGCTGAGTTCCATGATTATTGCCTGCTGACTGTTTGATTCGTGCCTACTCAGCTCTTTGTTTATTGCCTCCAGAGGCACATGATCAGTGTATGATAGCAAACATGATCAGTGCATGATCAGTCACATGATCAGCGCCATTAAGTCACGTGATCACTACATGATAGTCATGTGATCAGTCCATGCTCAGTCACGGTATCAGTGCATGATCAGCCACGTGATCAGTGCATGATCAGCCACGTGATCAGTGCATGATCAGCCACGTGATCAGTGCATGATCAGTCACGTGATCAGTGCATGATCAGGCACGTGATCAGTGCATGATCAGCCACGTGATCAGTGCATGATAGCCACGTGATCAGTGCATGATCAGTCACCTGATGGGTGTATGATCAGTCACGTGACCAGTACATGGTAGCTACATGATCATTGCATGATCAGCCACGTGAGTAGTGCATGATAGCCACGTGATCAGTGCATGATCAGTCACGTGATCAGTGCATGATCAGTCATGTGATCAGTGCATGATCAGCACGTGATCAGTGCATGATCAGCCACGTGATCAGTGCATGATCAGTCACGTGATCAGTGCATGATCAGTCACGTGATCAGTGCATGATCAGCCACGTGATCAGTGCATGATCAGCCACGTGATCAGTGCATGATCAGCCACGTGATCAGTGCATGATCAGTCACGTGATCAGTGCATGGTAGCACGTGATCAGTGCATGATCAGCCACGTGATCAGTGCATGATAGCCACGTGATCAGTGCATGATCAGTCACGTGATCAGTGCATGATCAGTCACGTGATCAGTGCATGATCAGTCACGTGATCAGTGCATGATCAATTACGTGATCAGTGCATGATCAGTCACGTGATCAGTGCATGATAGCTACGTGATCAGTGCATGATCAGCCACGTGATCAGTGCATGATAGCCACGTGATCAGTGCATGATCAGTCACGTGATCAGTGCATGATCATCCACGTGATCAGTGCATGATCAGTCACGTGATCAGTGCATGATATAGACGTGATCAGTGCATGATCAGTCACGTGATCAGTGCATGATCAGCCACGTGATCAGTGCATGATAGCCAGTGATCAGTGCATGATAGCCAGTGATCAGTGCATGATCAGTCACGTGATCAGTGCATGATCAGCCACGTGATCAGTGCATGATCAGCCACGTGATCAGTGCATGATCAGCCACGTGATCAGTGCATGATCAGTTACGTGAGCAGTGTATGATGAGCCACGTGATCAGTGCATGGTCAAACACGTGAACAGTGTATGATCAGCCACGTGATCAGTGCATGATATCCACGTGATCAGTGCATGATCAGTTACGTGATCAGTGCATGATCAGCCACGTGAACAGTGCATGCTCAGTCACGTGATCTGGGCCTGCTGAGCTGCGTGATTACTGTCTGCTCATCTGCTTGACAATTGCCAGCTGAGCTGCACGATTCCTGCCTGTCATCTGCTTGACAATTGTCAGCTGTGCTGCGTAATTCCTGCCTGCTCAGCTGCTTGATTATTGCCAGCTGAGCAGCATGATTCCTCACACCTGAGTTCCATGATTATTGCCTGCTGACTGTTTGATTCGTGCCTACTCAGCTCTTTGTTTATTGCCTCCAGAGGCACATGATCAGTGTATGATAGCAAACATGATCAGCGCATGATCAGTCACATGATCAGCGCCATTAAGTCACGTGATCACTACATGATAGTCATGTGATCAGTCCATGCTCAGTCACGGTATCAGTGCATGATCAGCCACGTGATCAGTGCATGATCAGCCACGTGATCAGTGCATGATCAGCCACGTGATCAGTGCATGATCAGTCACGTGATCAGTGCATGATCAGGCACGTGATCAGTGCATGATCAGCCACGTGATCAGTGCATGATAGCCACGTGATCAGTGCATGATCAGTCACCTGATGGGTGTATGATCAGTCACGTGACCAGTACATGGTAGCTACATGATCATTGCATGATCAGCCACGTGAGTAGTGCATGATAGCCACGTGATCAGTGCATGATCAGTCACGTGATCAGTGCATGATCAGTCACGTGATCAGTGCATGATAAGTCACGTGATCAGTGCATGATCAATTACGTGATCAGTGCATGATCAGTCACGTGATCAGTGCATGATAGCTACGTGATCAGTGCATGATCAGCCACGTGATCAGTGCATGATAGCCACGTGATCAGTGCATGATCAGTCACGTGATCAGTGCATGATCATCACGTGATCAGTGCATGATCAGTCACGTGATCAGTGCATGATATAGACGTGATCAGTGCATGATCAGTCACGTGATCAGTGCATGATCAGCCACGTGATCAGTGCATGATAGCCAGTGATCAGTGCATGATAGCCAGTGATCAGTGCATGATCAGTCACGTGATCAGTGCATGATCAGCCACGTGATCAGTGCATGATAGCCACGTGATCAGTGCATGATCAGCCACGTGATCAGTGCATGATCAGTTACGTGATCAGTGCATGATCAGCCACGTGATCAGTGCATGATCAGACACGTGATCAGTGCATGATCAGCCACGTGATCAGTGCATGATAGCCACGTGATCAGTGCATGATCAGTTACGTGATCAGTGCATGATCAGCCACGTGATCAGTGCATGATAGCCACGTGATCAGTGCATGATCAGTCACGTGATCAGTGCATGATCAGCCACGTGATCAGTGCATGATAGCCACGTGATCAGTGCATGATCAGTCACGTGATCAGTGCATGATCAGTCACGTGACCAGTACATGATAGCTACGTGATCAGTGCATGATCAGCCACGTGATCAGTGCATGATAGCCACGTGATCAGTGCATGATCAGTCACGTGATCAGTGCATGATCAGTCACGTGATCAGTGCATGATCAGCCACGTGATCAGTGCATGATCAGCCACGTGATCAGTGCATGATAGCCACGTGATCAGTGCATGATCAGTCACGTGATCAGTGCATGATCAGTCACGTGATCAGTGCATGATCAGCCACGTGATCAGTGCATGATCAGCCACGTGATCAGTGCATGATCAATTACGTGATCAGTGCATGATCAGTCACGTGACCAGTGCATGGTAGCTACGTGATCATTGCATGATCAGCCACGTGATCAGTGCATGATAGCCACGTGATCAGTGCATGATCAGTCACGTGATCAGTGCATGATCACTCACGTGATCAGTGCATGATCAGTCACGTGATCAGTGCATGATCAATTACGTGATCAGTGCATGATCAGTCACGTGACCAGTACATGGTAGCTACGTGATCAGTGCATGATCAGCCACGTGATCAGTGCATGATAGCCACGTGATCAGTGCATGATCAGTCACATGATCAGTGTATGATCATCCACGTGATCAGTGCATGATAGTCACGTGATCAGTGCATGATATAGACGTGATCAGTGCATGATCAGTCACGTGATCAGTGCATGATCAGCCACGTGATCAGTGCATGATAGCCAGTGATCAGTGCATGATAGCCAGTGATCAGTGCATGATCAGTCACGTGATCAGTGCATGATCAGCCACGTGATCAGTGCATGATCAGCCACGTGATCAGTGCATGATCAGCCACGTGATCAGTGCATGATCAGTTACGTGAGCAGTGTATGATCAGCCACGTGATCAGTGCATGGTCAAACACGTGAACAGTGTATGATCAGCCACGTGATCAGTGCATGATAGCCACGTGATCAGTGCATGATCAGTTACGTGATCAGTGTATGATCAGCCACGTGAACAGTGCATGCTCAGTCACGTGATCAGGGCCTGCTGAGCTGCGTGATTACTGTCTGCTCATCTGCTTGACAATTGCCAGCTGAGCTGCACGATTCCTGCCTGTCATCTGCTTGACAATTGTCAGCTGTGCTGCGTAATTCCTGCCTGCTCAGCTGCTTGATTATTGCCAGCTGAGCAGCATGATTCCTCACAGCTGAGTTCCATGATTATTGCCTGCTGACTGTTTGATTCGTGCCTACTCAGCTCTTTGTTTATTGCCTCCAGAGGCACATGATCAGTGTATGATAGCAAACATGATCAGCGCATGATCAGTCACATGATCAGCGCCATTAAGTCACGTGATCACTACATGATAGTCATGTGATCAGTCCATGCTCAGTCACGGTATCAGTGCATGATCAGCCACGTGATCAGTGCATGATCAGCCACGTGATCAGTGCATGATAGCTATGTGATCAGTGCATGATTTGTCACGTGATCAGTGCATGACCAGGCAGGTGATCAGTGCATGATCAGCCACGTGATCAGTGCATGATAGCCACGTGATCAGTGCATGATCAGTCACCTGATGGGTGTATGATCAGTCACGTGACCAGTACATGGTAGCTACATGATCATTGCATGATCAGCCACGTGAGTAGTGCATGATAGCCACGTGATCAGTGCATGATCAGTCACGTGATCAGTGCATGATCAGTCACGTGATCAGTGCATGATAAGTCACGTGATCAGTGCATGATCAGCCACGTGATCAGTGCATGATCAGTCACGTGATCAGTGCATGATAGCTACGTGATCAGTGCATGATCAGCCACGTGATCAGTGCATGATAGCCACGTGATCAGTGCATGATCAGTCACATGATCAGTGTATGATCATCCACGTGATCAGTGCATGATCAGTCACGTGATCAGTGCATGATATAGACGTGATCAGTGCATGATCAGTCACGTGATCAGTGCATGATCAGCCACGTGATCAGTGCATGATAGCCAGTGATCAGTGCATGATAGCCAGTGATCAGTGCATGATCAGTCACGTGATCAGTGCATGATCAGCCACGTGATCAGTGCATGATAGCCACGTGATCAGTGCATGATCAGCCACGTGATCAGTGCATGATCAGTCACGTGATCAGTGCATGATCAGCCACGTGATCAGTGCATGATCAGCCACGTGATCAGTGCATGATCAGCCACGTGATCAGTGCATGATAGCCACGTGATCAGTGCATGATCAGTTACGTGAGCAGTGTATGATCAGCCACGTGATCAGTGCATGATAGCCACGTGATCAGTGCATGATCAGTTACGTGATCAGTGTATGATCAGCCACGTGAACAGTGCATGCTCAGTCACGTGATTTGGGCCTGCTGAGCTGCGTGATTACTGTCTGCTCATCTGCTTGACAATTGCCAGCTGAGCTGCATGATTCCTGCCTGTCATCTGCTTGACAATTGTCAGCTGTGCTGCGTAATTCCTGCCTGCTCAGCTGCTTGATTATTGCCAGCTGAGCAGCATGATTCCTCACACCTGAGTTCCATGATTATTGCCTGCTGACTGTTTGATTCGTGCCTACTCAGCTCTTTGTTTATTGCCTCCAGAGGCACATGATCAGTGTATGATAGCAAACATGATCAGCGCATGATCAGTCACATGATCAGCGCCATTAAGTCACGTGATCACTACATGATAGTCATGTGATCAGTCCATGCTCAGTCACGGTATCAGTGCATGATCAGCCACGTGATCAGTGCATGATCTGTCACATGATTAGTGTATGATCAGTCCACGTGATCAGTGCATGATCAGTCACGTGATCAGTGCATGATAGCCACGTGATCAGTGCATGATCAGTCACCTGATGGGTGTATGATCAGTCACGTGACCAGTACATGGTAGCTACATGATCATTGCATGATCAGCCACGTGAGTAGTGCATGATAGCCACGTGATCAGTGCATGATCAGTCACGTGATCAGTGCATGATCAGTCATGTGATCAGTGCATGATCAGGCACGTGATCAGTGCATGATCAGCCACGTGATCAGTGCATGATAGCTACGTGATCAGTGCATGATCAGTCACGTGATCAGTGCATGATCAGTCACGTGATCAGTGCATGATCATTTACGTGATCAGTGCATGATCAGTCACGTGATCAGTATATGTAGCTACGTGATCATTGCATGACAGCCACGTGATCAGTGCATGATAGCCACGTGATGTGCATGATCAGTTACGTGATCAGTGTATGATCAGCCACGTGATCAGTGCATGAGTGCCACGTGATCAGTGCATGATATGTCACGTGACAGTGTGTGATCAGCCACGTGATCAGTGCATGATCAGCCACGTGATCAGTGCATGATAGCCACGTGATCAGTGCATGATCAGTTACGTGAGCAGTGTATGATCAGCCACGTGATCAGTGCATGGTCAGACACGTGAACAGTGTATGATCAGCCACGTGATCAGTGCATGATATCCACGTGATCAGTGCATGATCATCACGTGATCAGTGTATGATCAGCCACGTGAACAGTGCATGCTCAGTCACGTGATCAGGGCCTGCTGAGCTGCGTGATTACTGTCTGCTCATCTGCTTGACAATTGCCAGCTGAGCTGCACGATTCCTGCCTGTCATCTGCTTGACAATTGCCAGCTGTGCTGCGTAATTCCTGCCTGCTCAGCTGCTTGATTATTGCCAGCTGAGCAGCATGATTCCTCACAGCTGAGTTCCATGATTATTGCCTGCTGACTGTTTGATTCGTGCCTACTCAGCTCTTTGTTTATTGCCTCCAGAGGCACATGATCAGTGTATGATAGCAAACATGATCAGCGCATGATCAGTCACATGATCAGCGCCATTAAGTCACGTGATCACTACATGATAGTCATGTGATCAGTCCATGCTCAGTCACGGTATCAGTGCATGATCAGCCACGTGATCAGTGCATGATCAGCCACGTGATCAGTGCATGATAGCCACGTGATCAGTGCATGATCAGTCACGTGATCAGTGCATGATCAGGCACGTGATCAGTGCATGATCAGCCACGTGATCAGTGCATGATAGCCACGTGATCAGTGCATGATCAGTCACCTGATGGGTGTATGATCAGTCACGTGACCAGTACATGGTAGCTACATGATCATTGCATGATCAGCCACGTGAGTAGTGCATGATAGCCACGTGATCAGTGCATGATCAGTCACGTGATCAGTGCATGATCAGTCACGTGATCAGTGCATGATCAGCCACGTGATCAGTGCATGATCAGCCACGTGATCAGTGCATGATCAGTCACGTGATCAGTGCATGATCAGCCACGTGATCAGTGCATGATAGCCACGTGATCAGTGCATGATCAGTCACGTGATCAGTGTATGATCAGCCACGTGATCAGTGCATGCTCAGTCACGTGATCAGGGCCTGCTGAGCTGCGTGATTACTGTCTGCTCATCTGCTTGACAATTGCCAGCTGAGCTGCACGATTCCTGCCTGTCATCTGCTTGACAATTATCAGCTGTGCTGCGTAATTCCTGCCTGCTCAGCTGCTTGATTATTGCCAGCTGAGCAGCATGATTCCTCACACCTGAGTTCCATGATTATTGCCTGCTGACTGTTTGATTCGTGCCTACTCAGCTCTTTGTTTATTGCCTCCAGAGGCACATGATCAGTGTATGATAGCAAACATGATCAGTGCATGATCAGTCACATGATCAGCGCCATTAAGTCACGTGATCAGTGCATGATAGTCATGTGATCAGTCCATGCTCAGTCACGGTATCAGTGCATGATCAGCCACGTGATCAGTGCATGATCAGCCACGTGATCAGTGCATGATAGCCACGTGATCAGTGCATGATCAGTCACGTGATCAGTGCATGATCAGGCACGTGATCAGTGCATGATCAGCCACGTGATCAGTGCATGATAGCCACGTGATCAGTGCATGATCAGTCACCTGATGGGTGTATGATCAGTCACGTGACCAGTACATGGTAGCTACATGATCATTGCATGATCAGCCACGTGATAGTGCATGATAGCCACGTGATCAGTGCATGATCAGTCACGTGATCAGTGCATGATCAGTCACGTGATCAGTGCATGATCAGTCACGTGATCAGTGCATGATCAGCCACGTGATCAGTGCATGATCAGTCACGTGATCAGTGCATGATCAGCCACGTGATCAGTGCATGATCAGTCACGTGATCAGTGCATGATATAGACGTGATCAGTGCATGATCAGTCACGTGATCAGTGCATGATAGCCACGTGATCAGTGCATGATCAGTCACGTGATCAGTGCATGATCAGTCACGTGATCAGTGCATGGTAGCTACGTGATCAGTGCATGATCAGCCACGTGATCAGTGCATGATAGCCACGTGATCAGTGCATGATAGTCACGTGATCAGTGCATGATCAGTCACGTATCAGTGCATGATCAGCCACGTGATCAGTGCATGATCAGCCACGTGATCAGTGCATGATAGCCACGTGATCAGTGCATGATCAGTCACGTGATCAGTGCATGATCAGGCACGTGATCAGTGCATGATCAGCCACGTGATCAGTGCATGATAGCCACGTGATCAGTGCATGATCAGTCACGTGATCAGTGTATGATCAGTCACTGATCAGTACATGGTAGCTACGTGATCATTGCATGATCAGCCACGTGATAGTGCATGATAGCCACGTGATCAGTGCATGATCAGTCACGTGATCAGTGCATGATCAGTCATGTGATCAGTGCATGATCAGGCACGTGATCAGTGTATGATCAGCCACGTGATCAGTGCATGATAGCCACGTGATCAGTGCATGATCAGTCACGTGATCAGTGCATGATCAGTCACGTGATCAGTGCATGATCAGCCACGTGATCAGTGCATGATCAGCCACGTGATCAGTGCATGATCAATCACGTGATCAGTGCATGATCAGTCACGTGATCAGTGCATGGTAGCTACGTGATCAGTGCATGATCAGCCACATGATCAGTGCATGATAGCCACGTGATCAGTGCATGATCAGTCACGTGATCAGTGCATGATCAGCCACGTGATCAGTGCATGATCAGTCACGTGATCAGTGCATGATCAATTACGTGATCAGTGCATGATCAGTCACGTGATCAGTACATGGTAGCTACGTGATCATTGCATGATCAGCCACGTGATCAGTGCATGATAGCCACGTGATCAGTGCATGATAGCCACGTGATCAGTGCATGATCAGTCATGTGATCGTGTGTGATCAGCCACGTGATCAGTGCATGATAGCCACGTGATCAGTGCATGATAGCCACGTGATCAGTGCATGATCAGTCACGTGATACATGTGTGATCAGCCACGTGATCAGTGCATGATGAGCCACGTGATCAGTGCAGGATCAATTACGTGATCAGTGCATGATCAGTCACGTGACCAGTACATGGTTGCTACGTGATCGTTGCATGATCAGCCACGTGAGCAGAGCATGATAGCCACGTGATCAGTGCATGATCAGTCACGTGATCAGTACATGATCAGTCACGTGAACAGTGCATGATCATTTACGTGATCTGTGCATGATCAGTCACGTGACCAGTATATGGTAGCTACGTGATCATTCCATGACGAGCCACGTGAGCAGTGCATGATAGCCACGTGATGTGTGCATGATGAGTTACGTGAGCAGAGTATGATCAGCCACGTGATCAGTGCATGAGTGCCACGTGATCAGTGCATGATATGTCACGTGACAGGTGTGTGATCAGCCACGTGAACAGTGCATGTTCAGCCACGTGATCAGTGCATGATAGCCACGTGATCAGTGCATGATCAGTTACGTGAGCAGTGTATGATCAGCCACGTGATCAGTGCATGGTCAGACACGTGAACAGTGTATGATCAGCCACGTGATCAGTGCATGATATCCAAGTGATCAGTGCATGATCATCACGTGATCAGTGTATGATCAGCCACGTGAACAGTGCATGCTCAGTCACGTGATCAGGGCCTGCTGAGCTGCGTGATTACTGTCTGCTCATCTGCTTGACAATTGCCAGCTGAGCTGCACGATTCCTGCCTGTCATCTGCTTGACAATTGCCAGCTGTGCTGCGTAATTCCTGCCTGCTCAGCTGCTTGATTATTGCCAGCTGAGCAGCATGATTCCTCACAGCTGAGTTCCATGATTATTGCCTGCTGACTGTTTGATTCGTGCCTACTCAGCTCTTTGTTTATTGCCTCCAGAGGCACATGATCAGTGTATGATAGCAAACATGATCAGTGCATGATCAGTCACATGATCAGCGCCATTAAGTCACGTGATCACTACATGATAGTCATGTGATCAGTCCATGCTCAGTCACGGTATCAGTGCATGATCAGCCACGTGATCAGTGCATGATCAGCCACGTGATCAGTTCATGATAGCTATGTGATCAGTGCATGATCAGTCACGTGATCAGTGCATGATCAGGCACGTGATCAGTGCATGATCAGTCACGTGATCAGTGCATGATCAGTCACGTGATCAGTGCATGATCAGTCACGTGATCAGTGCATGATCAGCCACGTGATCAGTGCATGATCAGCCACGTGATCAGTGCATGATCAGTCACGTGATCAGTGCATGATCAGTCACGTGACCAGTACATGGTAGCTACGTGATCATTGCATGATCAGCCACGTGATCAGTGCATGATAGCCACGTGATCAGTGCATGATCAGTCACGTGATCAGTGCATGATCAGTCACGTGATCAGTGCATGATCAGTCACGTGATCAGTGCATGATCAATTACGTGATCAGTGCATGATCAGTCACGTGATCAGTACATGGTAGCTACGTGATCATTGCATGATCAGCCACGTGATCAGTGCATGATAGCCACGTGATCAGTGCATGATCAGTCACGTGATCAGTGCATGATCATCCACGTGATCAGTGCATGATCAGTCACGTGATCAGTGCATGATATAGACGTGATCAGTGCATGATCAGTCACGTGATCAGTGCATGATCAGCCACGTGATCAGTGCATGATAGCCAGTGATGAGTGCATGATAGCCAGTGATCAGTGCATGATCAGTCACGTGATCAGTGCATGATCAGCCACGTGATCAGTGCATGATAGCCACGTGATCAGTGCATGATCAGCCACGTGATCAGTGCATGATCAGTTACGTGAGCAGTGTATGATCAGCCACGTGATCAGTGCATGGTCAGACACGTGAACAGTGTATGATCAGCCACGTGATCAGTGCATGATAGCCACGTGATCAGTGCATGATCAGTCACGTGATCAGTGTATGATCAGCCACGTGAACAGTGCATGCTCAGTCACGTGATCTGGGCCTGCTGAGCTGCGTGATTACTGTCTGCTCATCTGCTTGACAATTGCCAGCTGAGCTGCACGATTCCTGCCTGTCATCTGCTTGACAATTGCCAGCTGTGCTGCGTAATTCCTGCCTGCTCAGCTGCTTGATTATTGCCAGCTGAGCAGCATGATTCCTCACAGCTGAGTTCCATGATTATTGCCTGCTGACTGTTTGATTCGTGCCTACTCAGCTCTTTGTTTATTGCCTCCAGAGGCACATGATCAGTGTATGATAGCAAACATGATCAGCGCATGATCAGTCACATGATCAGCGCCATTAAGTCACGTGATCACTACATGATAGTCATGTGATCAGTCCATGCTCAGTCACGGTATCAGTGCATGATCAGCCACGTGATCAGTGCATGATCAGCCACGTGATCAGTGCATGATCAGCCACGTGATCAGTGCATGATCAGTCACGTGATCAGTGCATGACCAGGCACGTGATCAGTGCATGATCAGCCACGTGATCAGTGCATGATAGCCACGTGATCAGTGCATGATCAGTCACCTGATGGGTGTATGATCATTCACGTGACCAGTACATGGTAGCTACATGATCATTGCATGATCAGCCACGTGAGTAGTGCATGATAGCCACGTGATCAGTGCATGATCAGTCACGTGATCAGTGCATGATCAGTCACGTGATCAGTGCATGATAGTCACGTGATCAGTGCATGATCAGCCACGTGATCAGTGCATGATCAGCCACGTGATCAGTGCATGATAGCCACGTGATCAGTGCATGATCAGCCACGTGATCAGTGCATGATAGCCACGTGATCAGTGCATGATCAGTCACGTGATCAGTGCATGATCAGCCACGTGATCAGTGCATGATCAGTCACGTGATCAGTGCATGATCAGACGTGATCAGTGCATGATCAGTCACGTGATCAGTGCATGATCAGCCACGTGATCAGTGCATGATAGCCACGTGATCAGTGCATGATCAGTCACGTGATCAGTGTATGATCAGCCACGTGAACAGTGCATGATCAGTCACGTGATCAGGGCCTGCTGAGCTGCGTGATTACTGTCTGCTCATCTGCTTGACAATTGCCAGCTGAGCTGCACGATTCCTGCCTGTCATCTGCTTGACAATTGCCAGCTGTGCTGCGTAATTCCTGCCTGCTCAGCTGCTTGATTATTGCCAGCTGAGCAGCATGATTCCTCACACCTGAGTTCCATGATTATTGCCTGCTGACTGTTTGATTCGTGCCTACTCAGCTCTTTGTTTATTGCCTCCAGAGGCACATGATCAGTGTATGATAGCAAACATGATCAGCGCATGATCAGTCACATGATCAGTGCCATTAAGTCACGTGATCACTACATGATAGTCATGTGATCAGTCCATGCTCAGTCACGGTATCAGTGCATGATCAGCCACGTGATCAGTGCATGATCAGCCACGTGATCAGTGCATGATAGCCACGTGATCAGTGCATGATCAGTCACGTGATCAGTGCATGATCAGGCACGTGATCAGTGCATGATCAGCCACGTGATCAGTGCATGATAGCCACGTGATCAGTGCATGATCAGTCACCTGATGGGTGTATGATCAGTCACGTGACCAGTACATGGTAGCTACATGATCATTGCATGATCAGCCACGTGAGTAGTGCATGATAGCCACGTGATCAGTGCATGATCAGTCACGTGATCAGTGCATGATCAGTCACGTGATCAGTGCATGATCAGTCACGTGATCAGTGCATGATCAGTCACGTGATCAGTGCATGATCAGTCACGTGATCAGTGCATGATCAGCCACGTGATCAGTGCATGATCAGTCACGTGATCAGTGCATGATCAGCCACGTGATCAGTGCATGATCAGTCACGTGATCAGTGCATGATCAGACGTGATCAGTGCATGATCAGTCACGTGATCAGTGCATGATAGCCACGTGATCAGTGCATGATCAGTCACGTGATCAGTGCATGATCAGTCACGTGATCAGTGCATGGTAGCTACATGATCAGTGCATGATCAGCCACGTGATCAGTGCATGATAGCCACGTGATCAGTGCATGATAGTCACGTGATCAGTGCATGATCAGTCACGTGATCAGTGCATGATCAGCCACGTGATCAGTGCATGATCA
Organism: Bos javanicus; assembly: GCF_032452875.1. NCBI lineage: Eukaryota > Metazoa > Chordata > Mammalia > Artiodactyla > Bovidae > Bos > Bos javanicus. Next base: position 529,571 of record NW_026893688.1, on the reverse strand, counting down.
GCCACGTGATCAGTGCATGATAGCCACGTGATCAGTGCATGATCAGTCACGTGATCAGTGCATGATCAGTCACGTGATCAGTGCATGATCAGCCACGTGATCAGTGCATGATAGCCACGTGATCAGTGCATGATCAGTCACGTGATCAGTGCATGATCAGTCACGTGATCAGTGCATGATAGCTACGTGATCAGTGCATGATCAGCCACGTGATCAGTGCATGATAGCCACGTGATCAGTGCATGATCAGTCACGTGATCAGTGCATGATCAGTCACGTGATCAGTGCATGATCAGTCACGTGATCAGTGCATGATCAATTACGTGATCAGTGCATGATCAGTCACGTGATCAGTACATGGTAGCTACGTGATCAGTGCATGATCAGCCACGTGATCAGTGCATGATCAGTCACGTGATCAGTGCATGATCATCCACGTGATCAGTGCATGATCAGTCACGTGATCAGTGCATGATATAGACGTGATCAGTGCATGATCAGTCACGTGATCAGTGCATGATCAGCCACGTGATCAGTGCATGATAGCCAGTGATCAGTGCATGATAGCCACGTGATCAGTGCATGATCAGTCACGTGATCAGTGTATGATCAGCCACGTGATCAGTGCATGATAGCCACTGATCAGTGCATGATCAGCCACGTGATCAGTGCATGATCAGCCACGTGATCAGTGCATGATCAGCCACGTGATCAGTGCATGATCAGCCACGTGATCAGTGCATGATCAGCCACGTGATCAGTGCATGATCAGCCACGTGATCAGTGCATGATCAGACACGTGAACAGTGTATGATCAGCCACGTGATCAGTGCATGATAGCCACGTGATCAGTGCATGATCAGTCACGTGATCAGTGTATGATCAGCCACGTGAACAGTGCATGCTCAGTCACGTGATCTGGGCCTGCTGAGCTGCGTGATTACTGTCTGCTCATCTGCTTGACAATTGCCAGCTGAGCTGCACGATTCCTGCCTGTCATCTGCTTGACAATTGCCAGCTGTGCTGCGTAATTCCTGCCTGCTCAGCTGCTTGATTATTGCCAGCTGAGCAGCATGATTCCTCACACCTGAGTTCCATGATTATTGCCTGCTGACTGTTTGATTCGTGCCTACTCAGCTCTTTGTTTATTGCCTCCAGAGGCACATGATCAGTGTATGATAGCAAACATGATCAGTGCATGATCAGTCACATGATCAGCGCCATTAAGTCACGTGATCACTACATGATAGTCATGTGATCAGTCCATGCTCAGTCACGGTATCAGTGCATGATCAGCCACGTGATCAGTGCATGATCAGCCACGTGATCAGTGCATGATAGCCACGTGATCAGTGCATGATCAGTCACGTGATCAGTGCATGACCAGGCACGTGATCAGTGCATGATCAGCCACGTGATCAGTGCATGATAGCCACGTGATCAGTGCATGATCAGTCACCTGATGGGTGTATGATCAGTCACGTGACCAGTACATGGTAGCTACATGATCATTGCATGATCAGCCACGTGAGTAGTGCATGATAGCCACGTGATCAGTGCATGATCAGTCACGTGATCAGTGCATGATCAGTCACGTGATCAGTGCATGATCAGTCACGTGATCAGTGCATGATCAGCCACGTGATCAGTGCATGATCAGTCACGTGATCAGTGCATGATCAGCCACGTGATCAGTGCATGATCAGTCACGTGATCAGTGCATGATCAGACGTGATCAGTGCATGATCAGTCACGTGATCAGTGCATGATAGCCACGTGATCAGTGCATGATCAGTCACGTGATCAGTGCATGATCAGTCACGTGATCAGTGCATGTAGCTACGTGATCAGTGCATGATCAGCCACGTGATCAGTGCATGATAGCCACGTGATCAGTGCATGATCAGTCACGTGATCAGTGCATGATCAGTCACGTGATCAGTGCATGATCAGTCACGTGATCAGTGCATGATAGCCACGTGATCAGTGCATGATCAGTCACGTGATCAGTGCATGATCAGTCACGTGATCAGTGCATGATAGCCACGTGATCAGTGCATGATCAGCCACGTGATCAGTGCATGATCAGCCACGTGATCAGTGCATGATCAGCCACGTGATCAGTGCATGATCAGTCACGTGATCAGTGCATGATCAGTCACGTGATCAGTGTGTGATCAGCCACGTGAACAGTGCATGCTCAGTCACGTGATCAGGGCCTGCTGAGCTGCGTGATTACTGTCTGCTCATCTGCTTGACAATTGCCAGCTGAGCTGCACGATTCCTGCCTGTCATCTGCTTGACAATTGCCAGCTGTGCTGCATAATTCCTGCCTGCTCAGCTGCTTGATTATTGCCAGCTGAGCAGCATGATTTCTCACAGCTGAGTTCCATGATTATTGCCTGACTGATTCGTGCCTACTCAGCTCTTTGTTCATTGCCTCCAGAGGCACATGATCAGTGTATGACACCAAACATGATCAGCACATGATCAGTCACATGATCAGTGCATGATAAGCCACGTGATCAGTGCATGATCAGTCACGTGATCAGTGCATGATCAGCCACGTGATCAGTGCATGATCAGTCACGTGATCAGTGCATGATAGCTGCGTGATCAGTGCATGATCAGCCACGTGATCAGTGCATGATCAGTCACGTGATCAGTGCATGATCAGCCACGTGATCAGTGCATGATCAGTCACGTGACAGTGCATGATAGCTACGTGATCAGTGCATGATCAGCCACGTGATCAGTGCATGATAGCCACGTGATCAGTGCATGATCAGTCACGTGATCAGTGCATGATCAGCCACGTGATCAGTGCATGATATCAGTGCATGATAGCCACGTGATCAGTGCATGATAGCCACGTGATCAGTGCATGATCAGTCACGTGATACGTGTGTGATCAGCCACGTGATCAGTGCATGATATCCACGTGATCAGTGCATGATAGCCACGTGATCAGTGCATGATTAGTCACGTGATGTGCATGATCAGTCACGTGATCGTGTGTGATCAGCCACGTGATCAGTGCATGATGAGCCACGTGATCAGTGCAGGATCAATTACGTGATCAGTGCATGATCAGTCACGTGACCAGTACATGGTTGCTACGTGATCGTTGCATGATCAGCCACGTGAGCAGAGCATGATAGCCACGTGATCAGTGCATGATCAGTCACGTGATCAGTACATGATCAGTCACGTGAACAGTGCATGATCATTTACGTGATCTGTGCATGATCAGTCACGTGACCAGTATATGGTAGCTACGTGATCATTCCATGACGAGCCACGTGAGCAGTGCATGATAGCCACGTGATGTGTGCATGATCAGTTACGTGAGCAGAGTATGATCAGCCACGTGATCAGTGCATGAGTGCCACGTGATCAGTGCATGATATGTCACGTGACAGGTGTGTGATCAGCCACGTGAACAGTGCATGTTCAGCCACGTGATCAGTGCATGATAGCCACGTGATCAGTGCATGATCAGACACGTGAACAGTGTATGATCAGCCACGTGATCAGTGCATGATATCCAAGTGATCAGTGCATGATCAATCACGTGATCAGTGTATGATCAGCCACGTGAACAGTGCATGCTCAGTCACGTGATCAGGGCCTGCTGAGCTGCGTGATTACTGTCTGCTCATCTGCTTGACAATTGCCAGCTGAGCTGCACGATTCCTGCCTGTCATCTGCTTGACAATTGCCAGCTGTGCTGCGTAATTCCTGCCTGCTCAGCTGCTTGATTATTGCCAGCTGAGCAGCATGATTCCTCACACCTGAGTTCCATGATTATTGCCTGCTGACTGTTTGATTCGTGCCTACTCAGCTCTTTGTTTATTGCCTCCAGAGGCACATGATCAGTGTATGATAGCAAACATGATCAGCGCATGATCAGTCACATGATCAGCGCCATTAAGTCACGTGATCACTACATGATAGTCATGTGATCAGTCCATGCTCAGTCACGGTATCAGTGCATGATCAGCCACGTGATCAGTGCATGATCTGTCACATGATTAGTGTATGATCATCCACGTGATCAGTGCATGGGCAGTCATGTGATCAGTGCATGATATAGACGTGATCAGTGCATGATCAGTCACGTGATCAGTGCATGATAGCCACGTGATCAGTGCATGATCAGTCACCTGATGGGTGTATGATCATTCACGTGACCTGTACATGGTAGCTACATGATCATTGCATGATCAGCCACGTGAGTAGTGCATGATAGCCACGTGATCAGTGCATGATCAGTCACGTGATCAGTGCATGATCAGTCATGTGACCAGTACATGGTAGCTGCGTGATCATGCATGATCAGCCACGTGATCAGTGCATGATCAGTCACGTGATCAGTGCATGATCAGCCACGTGATCAGTGCATGATCAGTCACGTGATCAGTGCATGATAGCTACGTGATCAGTGCATGATCAGCCACGTGATCAGTGCATGATAGCCACGTGATCAGTGCATGATCAGTCACGTGATCAGTGCATGATCAGTCACGTGATCAGTGCATGATCAGCCACGTGATCAGTGCATGATCAGCCACGTGATCAGTGCATGATCAGCCACGTGATCAGTGCATGATCAGCCACGTGATCAGTGCATGATCAGCCACGTGATCAGTGCATGATCAGTCACGTGATCAGTGTATGATCAGCCACGTGATCAGTGCATGATCAGCCACGTGATCAGTGCATGATCAGTCACGTGATCAGTGTGTGATCAGCCACGTGAACAGTGCATGCTCAGTCACGTGATCAGGGCCTGCTGAGCTGCGTGATTACTGTCTGCTCATCTGCTTGACAATTGCCAGCTGAGCTGCACGATTCCTGCCTGTCATCTGCTTGACAATTGCCAGCTGTGCTGCGTAATTCCTGCCTGCTCAGCTGCTTGATTATTGCCAGCTGAGCAGCATGATTCCTCACAGCTGAGTTCCATGATTATTGCCTGCTGACTGATTCGTGCCTACTCAGCTCTTTGTTCATTGCCTCCAGAGGCACATGATCAGTGTATGATAGCAAACATGATCAGTGCATGATCAGTCACATGATCAGTGCATGATAAGCCACGTGATCAGTGCATGATCAGTCATGTGATCAGTGCATGATCAGTCACGTGATCAGTGCATGATAGCCACGTGATCAGTGCATGATCAGCCACGTGATCAGTGCATGATCAGTCACGTGATCAGTGCATGATAGCCACGTGATCAGTGCATGATCAGTCACGTGATCAGTGCATGATCAGTCACGTGATCAGTGCATGATCAGCCACGTGATCAGTGCATGATCAGTCACGTGATCAGTGTATGATCAGCCACGTGATCAGTGCATGATAGCCACGTGATCAGTGCATGATCAGTCACGTGATCAGTGCATGATCAGTCACGTGATCAGTGCATGATCAGCCACGTGATCAGTGCATGATCAGCCACGTGATCAGTGCATGATCAGTCACGTGATCAGTGCATGATCAGTCACGTGATCAGTGCATGATAGCTACGTGATCAGTGCATGATCAGCCACGTGATCAGTGCATGATAGCCACGTGATCAGTGCATGATCAGCCACGTGATCAGTGCATGATCAGTCACGTGATCAGTGCATGATCAGCCACGTGATCAGTGCATGATCAGTCACGTGATCAGTGCATGATCAGCCACGTGATCAGTGCATGATAGCCACGTGATCAGTGCATGATCAGTCACGTGATCAGTGCATGATCAGTCACGTGATCAGTGCATGATCAGCCACGTGATCAGTGCATGATCAGCCACGTGATCAGTGCATGATCAATTACGTGATCAGTGCATGATCAGTCACGTGATCAGTGCATGGTAGCTACGTGATCATTGCATGATCAGCCACGTGAGCAGTGCATGATAGCCACGTGATCAGTGCATGATCAGCCACGTGATCAGTGCATGATCAGTCACGTGATCAGTGCATGATCAGTCACGTGATCAGTGCATGATCAGCCACGTGATCAGTGCATGTCAGTCACGTGTCAGTGCATGATAGCACGTGATCAGTGCATGATCAGTCCCGTGATCAGTGCATGATCAGCCACGTGATCAGTGCATGATCAGCCACGTGATCAGTGCATGATCAGTCACGTGATCAGTGCATGATCAGTCACGTGATCAGTGTATGATCAGCCACGTGAACAGTGCATGCTCAGTCACGTGATCAGGGCCTGCTGAGCTGCGTGATTACTGTCTGCTCATCTGCTTGACAATTGCCAGCTGAGCTGCACGATTCCTGCCTGTCATCTGCTTGACAATTGCCAGCTGTGCTGCGTAATTCCTGCCTGCTCAGCTGCTTGATTATTGCCAGCTGAGCAGCATGATTCCTCACAGCTGAGTTCCATGATTATTGCCTGCTGACTGATTCGTGCCTACTCAGCTCTTTGTTCATTGCCTCCAGAGGCACATGATCAGTGTATGATAGCAAACATGATCAGCATGATCAGTCACATGATCAGTGCATGATAAGCCACGTGATCAGTGCATGATCAGTCATGTGATCAGTGCATGATCAGTCACGTGATCAGTGCATGATCAGCCACGTGATCAGTGCATGATCAGCCACGTGATCAGTGCATGATAGCCACGTGATCAGTGCATGATCAGTCACGTGATCAGTGCATGATCAGTCACGTGATCAGTGCATGATCAGTCACGTGATCAGTGCATGATCAGCCACGTGATCAGTGCATGATCAGTCACGTGATCAGTGCATGATAGCTACGTGATCATTGCATGATCAGCCACGTGATCAGTGCATGATAGCCACGTGATCAGTGCATGATCAGCCACGTGATCAGTGCATGATCAGTCACGTGATCAGTGCATGATCAGTCACGTGATCAGTGCATGATCAGCCACGTGATCAGTGCATGATCAGCCACGTGATCAGTGCATGATCAGCCACGTGATCAGTGCATGATCAGCCACGTGATCAGTGCATGATCAGCCACGTGATCAGTGCATGATAGCCACGTGATCAGTGCATGATCAGTCACGTGATCAGTGCATGATCAGCCACGTGATCAGTGCATGATGCCACGTGATCAGTGCATGATCAATTACGTGATCAGTGCATGATCAGTCACGTGATCAGTGCATGATAGCTACGTGATCAGTGCATGATCAGCCACGTGATCAGTGCATGATAGCCACGTGATCAGTGCATGATCAGTCACGTGATCAGTGCATGATCAGTCACGTGATCAGTGCATGATCAGCCACGTGATCAGTGCATGATCAGCCACGTGATCAGTGCATGATCAGTCACGTGATCAGTATGATCAGCCACGTGATCAGTGCATGATAGCCACGTGATCAGTGCATGATCAGTCACGTGATCAGTGCATGATCAGCCACGTGATCAGTGCATGATGCCACGTGATCAGTGCATGATCAATTACGTGATCAGTGCATGATCAGTCACGTGATCAGTGCATGATAGCCACGTGATCAGTGCATGATCAGCCACGTGATCAGTGCATGATAGCCACGTGATCAGTGCATGATCAGTCACGTGATCAGTGCATGATCAGCCACGTGATCAGTGCATGATCAGCCACGTGATCAGTGCATGATCAGCCACGTGATCAGTGCATGATAGCTACGTGATCAGTGCATGATCAGTCACGTGATCAGTGCATGATAGCCACGTGATCAGTGCATGATCAGTCACGTGATCAGTGCATGATCAGCCACGTGATCAGTGCATGATCAGCCACGTGATCAGTGCATGATCAGCCACGTGATCAGTGCATGATCAGTCACGTGATCAGTATGATCAGCCACGTGATCAGTGCATGATAGCCACGTGATCAGTGCATGATCAGTCACGTGATCAGTGCATGATCAGCCACGTGATCAGTGCATGATCAGCCACGTGATCAGTGCATGATCAATCACGTGATCAGTGCATGATCAGTCACGTGATCAGTGCATGATAGCTACGTGATCAGTGCATGATCAGTCACGTGATCAGTGCATGATAGCCACGTGATCAGTGCATGATCAGCCACGTGATCAGTGCATGATCAGTCACGTGATCAGTATGATCAGCCACGTGATCAGTGCATGATCAGCCACGTGATCAGTGCATGATCAGCCACGTGATCAGTGCATGATCAGCCACGTGATCAGTGCATGATAGCCACGTGATCAGTGCATGATCAGTCACGTGATCAGTGCATGATCAGCCACGTGATCAGTGCATGATACCACGTGATCAGTGCATGATCAGTCACGTGATCAGTGCATGACAGCCACGTGATCAGTGCATGATCATCCACGTGATCAGTGCATGATCAGCCACGTGATCAGTGCATGATCAGTCACGTGATCAGTGCATGATCAGCCACGTGATCAGTGCATGATCAGCCACGTGATCAGTGCATGATAGCCACGTGATCAGTGCATGATCAGTCACGTGATCAGTGCATGATCAGTCACGTGATCAGTGCATGATCAGCCACGTGATCAGTGCATGATAGTCACGTGATCAGTGCATGATCAGTCACGTGATCAGTGCATGATCAGTCACGTGATCAGTGCATGATGAGCCACGTGATCAGTGCATGATCAATTACGTGATCAGTGCATGATCAGTCACGTGACCAGTACATGGTTGCTACGTGATCATTGCATGATCAGCCACGTGAGCAGTGCATGATAGCCACGTGATCAGTGCATGATCAGTCACGTGATCAGTGCATGATCAGTCACGTGATCAGTGCATGATCATTTACGTGATCAGTGCATGATCAGTCACGTGACCAGTATATGGTAGCTACGTGATCAGTGCATGATCAGCCACGTGATCAGTGCATGATCAGCCACGTGATCAGTGCATGATAGCCACGTGATCAGTGCATGATCAGTCACGTGATCAGTGCATGATCAGTCACGTGATCAGTGCATGATCATGCACGTGATCAGTGCATGTGAGTCATGTGTCAGTGCATGATAGCACGTGATCAGTGCATGATCAGTCCCGTGATCAGTGCATGATCAGCCACGTGATCAGTGCATGATAGCCACGTGATCAGTGCATGATCAGTCACGTGATCAGTGCATGATCAGCCACGTGATCAGTGCATGATCAGCCACGTGATCAGTGCATGACAGTTACGTGATCAGTGCATGATCAGTCACGTGATCAGTGCATGATAGCCACGTGATCAGTGCATGATCAGTCACGTGATCAGTGTATGATCAGCCACGTGAACAGTGCATGCTCAGTCACGTGATCAGGGCCTGCTGAGCTGCGTGATTACTGTCTGCTCATCTGCTTGACAATTGCCAGCTGAGCTGCATGATTCCTGCCTGTCATCTGCTTGACAATTGCCAGCTGTGCTGCATAATTCCTGCCTGCTCAGCTGCTTGATTATTGCCAGCTGAGCAGCATGATTTCTCACAGCTGAGTTCCATGATTATTGCCTACTGATTCCTGCCTACTCAGCTCTTTGTTCATTGCCTCCAGAGGCACATGATCAGTGTATGACCAAACATGATCAGTGCATGATCAGTCACATGATCAGTGCATGATAAGCCACGTGATCAGTGCATGATCAGTCACGTGATCAGTGCATGATCAGCCACGTGATCAGTGCATGATCAGTCACGTGATCAGTGCATGATAGCTGCGTGATCAGTGCATGATCAGCCACGTGATCAGTGCATGATCAGTCACGTGATCAGTGCATGATCAGCCACGTGATCAGTGCATGATCAGTCACGTGATCAGTGCATGATAGCTACGTGATCAGTGCATGATCAGCCACGTGATCAGTGCATGATAGCCACGTGATCAGTGCATGATCAGTCACGTGATGTGTGACAGCCACGTGATCAGTGCATGATATCAGTGCATGATAGCCACGTGATCAGTGCATGATAGCCACGTGATCAGTGCATGATCAGTCACGTGATACGTGTGTGATCAGCCACGTGATCAGTGCATGATATCCACGTGATCAGTGCATGATAGCCACGTGATCAGTGCATGATTAGTCACGTGATCAGTGCATGATCAGTCACGTGATCGTGTGTGATCAGCCACGTGATCAGTGCATGATGAGCCACGTGATCAGTGCAGGATCAATTACGTGATCAGTGCATGATCAGTCACGTGACCAGTACATGGTTGCTACGTGATCGTTGCATGATCAGCCACGTGAGCAGAGCATGATAGCCACGTGATCAGTGCATGATCAGTCACGTGATCAGTACATGATCAGTCACGTGAACAGTGCATGATCATTTACGTGATCTGTGCATGATCAGTCACGTGACCAGTATATGGTAGCTACGTGATCATTCCATGACGAGCCACGTGAGCAGTGCATGATAGCCACGTGATGTGTGCATGATCAGTTACGTGAGCAGAGTATGATCAGCCACGTGATCAGTGCATGAGTGCCACGTGATCAGTGCATGATATGTCACGTGACAGGTGTGTGATCAGCCACGTGAACAGTGCATGTTCAGCCACGTGATCAGTGCATGATAGCCACGTGATCAGTGCATGATCAGACACGTGAACAGTGTATGATCAGCCACGTGATCAGTGCATGATATCCAAGTGATCAGTGCATGATCAATCACGTGATCAGTGTATGATCAGCCACGTGAACAGTGCATGCTCAGTCACGTGATCAGGGCCTGCTGAGCTGCGTGATTACTGTCTGCTCATCTGCTTGACAATTGCCAGCTGAGCTGCACGATTCCTGCCTGTCATCTGCTTGACAATTGCCAGCTGTGCTGCGTAATTCCTGCCTGCTCAGCTGCTTGATTATTGCCAGCTGAGCAGCATGATTCCTCACACCTGAGTTCCATGATTATTGCCTGCTGACTGTTTGATTCGTGCCTACTCAGCTCTTTGTTTATTGCCTCCAGAGGCACATGATCAGTGTATGATAGCAAACATGATCAGCGCATGATCAGTCACATGATCAGCGCCATTAAGTCACGTGATCACTACATGATAGTCATGTGATCAGTCCATGCTCAGTCACGGTATCAGTGCATGATCAGCCACGTGATCAGTGCATGATCTGTCACATGATTAGTGTATGATCATCCACGTGATCAGTGCATGGGCAGTCATGTGATCAGTGCATGATATAGACGTGATCAGTGCATGATCAGTCTCGTGATCAGTGCATGATAGCCACGTGATCAGTGCATGATCAGTCACCTGATGGGTGTATGATCATTCACGTGACCTGTACATGGTAGCTACATGATCATTGCATGATCAGCCACGTGAGTAGTGCATGATAGCCACGTGATCACTGCATGATCAGTCACGTGATCAGTGCATGATCAGTCATGTGACCAGTACATGGTAGCTGCGTGATCATGCATGATCAGCCACGTGATCAGTGCATGATCAGCCACGTGATCAGTGCATGATCAGCCACGTGATCAGTGCATGATCAGTCACGTGATCAGTGCATGATAGCCACGTGATCAGTGCATGATCAGCCACGTGATCAGTGCATGATCAGTCACGTGATCAGTGCATGATCAGCCACGTGATCAGTGCATGATCAGCCACGTGATCAGTGCATGATCAGCCACGTGATCAGTGCATGATCAGCCACGTGATCAGTGCATGATCAGTCACGTGATCAGTGCATGATCAGTCACGTGATCAGTGCATGATCAGCCACGTGATCAGTGCATGATCAGCCACGTGATCAGTGCATGATCAGCCACGTGATCAGTGCATGATAGCCACGTGATCAGTGCATGATCAGTCACGTGATCAGTGCATGATCAGTCACGTGATCAGTGCATGATCAGCCACGTGATCAGTGCATGATCAGCCACGTGATCAGTGCATGATCAGTTACGTGATCAGTGCATGATCAGTCACGTGATCAGTGCATGATAGCTACGTGATCAGTGCATGATCAGCCACGTGATCAGTGCATGATAGCCACGTGATCAGTGCATGATCAGTCACGTGATCAGTGCATGATCAGCCACGTGATCAGTGCATGATCAGTCATGTGTCAGTGCATGATAGCCCGTGATCAGTGCATGATCAGTCCCGTGATCAGTGCATGATCAGCCACGTGATCAGTGCATGATCAGCCACGTGATCAGTGCATGATCAGTCACGTGATCAGTGCATGATCAGTCACGTGATCAGTGTATGATCAGCCACGTGAACAGTGCATGCTCAGTCACGTGATCAGGGCCTGCTGAGCTGCGTGATTACTGTCTGCTCATCTGCTTGACAATTGCCAGCTGAGCTGCACGATTCCTGCCTGTCATCTGCTTGACAATTGCCAGCTGTGCTGCGTAATTCCTGCCTGCTCAGCTGCTTGATTATTGCCAGCTGAGCAGCATGATTCCTCACAGCTGAGTTCCATGATTATTGCCTGCTGACTGATTCCTGCCTACTCAGCTCTTTGTTCATTGCCTCCAGAGGCACATGATCAGTGTATGATAGCAAACATGATCAGCATGATCAGTCACATGATCAGTGCATGATAAGCCACGTGATCAGTGCATGATCAGTCATGTGATCAGTGCATGATCAGTCACGTGATCAGTGCATGATAGCTGCGTGATCAGTGCATGATCAGCCACGTGATCAGTGCATGATCAGTCACGTGATCAGTGCATGATAGCCACGTGATCAGTGCATGATCAGTCACGTGATCAGTGCATGATCAGTCACGTGATCAGTGCATGATCAGCCACGTGATCAGTGCATGATCAGTCACGTGATCAGTGCATGATCAGCCACGTGATCAGTGCATGATAGCCACGTGATCAGTGCATGATCAGTCACGTGATCAGTGCATGATCAGTCACGTGATCAGTGCATGATCAGCCACGTGATCAGTGCATGATCAGCCACGTGATCAGTGCATGATCAGTCACGTGATCAGTGCATGATCAGTCACGTGATCAGTGCATGATAGCTACGTGATCATGCATGATCAGCCACGTGATCAGTGCATGATAGCCACGTGATCAGTGCATGATCAGCCACGTGATCAGTGCATGATCAGTCACGTGATCAGTGCATGATCAGCCACGTGATCAGTGCATGATCAGCACGTGATCAGTGCATGATCAGCCACGTGATCAGTGCATGATAGCCACGTGATCAGTGCATGATCAGTCACGTGATCAGTGCATGATCAGTCACGTGATCAGTGCATGATCAGCCACGTGATCAGTGCATGATCAGCCACGTGATCAGTGCATGATCAATTACGTGATCAGTGCATGATCAGTCACGTGATCAGTACATGGTAGCTACGTGATCATTGCATGATCAGCCACGTGATCAGTGCATGATAGCCACGTGATCAGTGCATGATCAGCCACGTGATCAGTGCATGATCAGTCACGTGATCAGTGCATGATCAGTCACGTGATCAGTGCATGATCAGCCACGTGATCAGTGCATGTCAGTCACGTATCAGTGCATGATAGCACGTGATCAGTGCATGATCAGTCCCGTGATCAGTGTATGATCAGCCACGTGATCAGTGCATGATCAGCCACGTGATCAGTGCATGATCAGTCACGTGATCAGTGCATGATCAGTCACGTGATCAGTGTATGATCAGCCACGTGAACAGTGCATGCTCAGTCACGTGATCAGGGCCTGCTGAGCTGCGTGATTACTGTCTGCTCATCTGCTTGACAATTGCCAGCTGAGCTGCACGATTCCTGCCTGTCATCTGCTTGACAATTGCCAGCTGTGCTGCGTAATTCCTGCCTGCTCAGCTGCTTGATTATTGCCAGCTGAGCAGCATGATTCCTCACAGCTGAGTTCCATGATTATTGCCTGCTGACTGATTCGTGCCTACTCAGCTCTTTGTTCATTGCCTCCAGAGGCACATGATCAGTGTATGATAGCAAACATGATCAGCGCATGATCAGTCACATGATCAGTGCATGATAAGCCACGTGATCAGTGCATGATCAGTCATGTGATCAGTGCATGATCAGTCACGTGATCAGTGCATGATCAGCCACGTGATCAGTGCATGATCAGCCACGTGATCAGTGCATGATAGCCACGTGATCAGTGCATGATCAGTCACGTGATCAGTGCATGATCAGTCACGTGATCAGTGCATGATCAGTCACGTGATCAGTGCATGATCAGCCACGTGATCAGTGCATGATCAGTCACGTGATCAGTGCATGATAGCCACGTGATCAGTGCATGATCAGCCACGTGATCAGTGCATGATAGCCACGTGATCAGTGCATGATAGCCACGTGATCAGTGCATGATCAGTCACGTGATCAGTGCATGATCAGCCACGTGATCAGTGCATGATCAGCCACGTGATCAGTATGATCAGCCACGTGATCAGTGCATGATCAGCCACGTGATCAGTGCATGATCAGCACGTGATCAGTATGATCAGCCACGTGATCAGTGCATGATAGCCACGTGATCAGTGCATGATCAGTCACGTGATCAGTGCATGATCAGCCACGTGATCAGTGCATGATGCCACGTGATCAGTGCATGATCAGTTACGTGATCAGTGCATGATCAGTCACGTGATCAGTGCATGATAGCTACGTGATCAGTGCATGATCAGTCACGTGATCAGTGCATGATAGCCACGTGATCAGTGCATGATCAGTCACGTGATCAGTGCATGATCAGCCACGTGATCAGTGCATGATCAGCCACGTGATCAGTGCATGATCAGCCACGTGATCAGTGCATGATCAGCACGTGATCAGTATGATCAGCCACGTGATCAGTGCATGATAGCCACGTGATCAGTGCATGATCAGTCACGTGATCAGTGCATGATCAGCCACGTGATCAGTGCATGATGCCACGTGATCAGTGCATGATCAATCACGTGATCAGTGCATGATCAGTCACGTGATCAGTGCATGATAGCCACGTGATCAGTGCATGATCAGTCACGTGAGCAGTGCATGATAGCCACGTGATCAGTGCATGATCAGTCACGTGATCAGTGCATGATCAGCCACGTGATCAGTGCATGATCAGCCACGTGATCAGTGCATGATCAGCCACGTGATCAGTGCATGATAGCTACGTGATCAGTGCATGATCAGTCACGTGATCAGTGCATGATAGCCACGTGATCAGTGCATGATCAGTCACGTGATCAGTGCATGATCAGCCACGTGATCAGTATGATCAGCCACGTGATCAGTGCATGATCAGCCACGTGATCAGTGCATGATCAGCCACGTGATCAGTATGATCAGCCACGTGATCAGTGCATGATAGCCACGTGATCAGTGCATGATCAGTCACGTGATCAGTGCATGATCAGCCACGTGATCAGTGCATGATCAGCCACGTGATCAGTGCATGATCAATCACGTGATCAGTGCATGATCAGTCACGTGATCAGTGCATGATAGCCACGTGATCAGTGCATGATCAGTCACGTGATCAGTGCATGATAGCCACGTGATCAGTGCATGATCAGTCACGTGATCAGTGCATGATCAGTCACGTGATCAGTGCATGATCAGCCACGTGATCAGTGCATGATCAGCCACGTGATCAGTGCATGATCAGCCACGTGATCAGTATGATCAGCCACGTGATCAGTGCATGATAGCCACGTGATCAGTGCATGTCACGTGATCAGTGCATGATCAGCCACGTGATCAGTGCATGATGCCACGTGATCAGTGCATGATCAGTCACGTGATCAGTGCATGATCAGTCACGTGATCAGTGCATGATAGCTACGTGATCAGTGCATGATCAGTCACGTGATCAGTGCATGATAGCCACGTGATCAGTGCATGATCAGTCACGTGATCAGTGCATGATCAGCCACGTGATCAGTGCATGATCAGCCACGTGATCAGTGCATGATCAGCCACGTGATCAGTGCATGATCAGCCACGTGATCAGTGCATGATCAGCCACGTGATCAGTGCATGATAGCCACGTGATCAGTGCATGATCAGTCACGTGATCAGTGCATGATCAGCCACGTGATCAGTGCATGATGCCACGTGATCAGTGCATGATCAGTCACGTGATCAGTGCATGATCAGTCACGTGATCAGTGCATGATAGCCACGTGATCAGTGCATGATCAGTCACGTGATCAGTGCATGATAGCCACGTGATCAGTGCATGATCAGTCACGTGATCAGTGCATGATCAGTCACGTGATCAGTGCATGATCAGCCACGTGATCAGTGCATGATCAGCCACGTGATCAGTGCATGATCAGCCACGTGATCAGTATGATCAGCCACGTGATCAGTGCATGATAGCCACGTGATCAGTGCATGATCAGTCACGTGATCAGTGCATGATCAGCCACGTGATCAGTGCATGATGTCACGTGATCAGTGCATGATCAATCACGTGATCAGTGCATGATCAGTCACGTGATCAGTGCATGATAGCCACGTGATCAGTGCATGATCAGTCACGTGATCAGTGCATGATAGCCACGTGATCAGTGCATGATCAGTCACGTGATCAGTGCATGATCAGCCACGTGATCAGTGCATGATCAGCCACGTGATCAGTGCATGATCAGCCACGTGATCAGTGCATGATCAGCCACGTGATCAGTGATCAGCCACGTGATCAGTGCATGATAGCCACGTGATCAGTGCATGATCAGTCACGTGATCAGTGCATGATCAGTCACGTGATCAGTGCATGATCAGCCACGTGATCAGTGCATGATCAGCCACGTGATCAGTGCATGATCAGTCACGTGATCAGTGCATGATCAGTCACGTGATCAGTGCATGATAGCCACGTGATCAGTGCATGATCAGTCACGTGATCAGTGCATGATAGCCACGTGATCAGTGCATGATCAGTCACGTGATCAGTGCATGATCAGTCACGTGATCAGTATGATCAGCCACGTGATCAGTGCATGATCAGCCACGTGATCAGTGCATGATCAGCACGTGATCAGTATGATCAGCCACGTGATCAGTGCATGATAGCCACGTGATCAGTGCATGATCAGTCACGTGATCAGTGCATGATCAGTCACGTGATCAGTGCATGATCAGCCACGTGATCAGTGCATGATCAGCCACGTGATCAGTGCATGATCAGCCACGTGATCAGTGCATGATCAGTCACGTGATCAGTGCATGATAGCCACGTGATCAGTGCATGATCAGTCACGTGATCAGTGCATGATAGCCACGTGATCAGTGCATGATCAGTCACGTGATCAGTGCATGATCAGTCACGTGATCAGTGCATGATCAGCCACGTGATCAGTGCATGATCAGCCACGTGATCAGTGCATGATCAGCCACGTGATCAGTGCATGATCAGCCACGTGATCAGTGCATGATAGCCACGTGATCAGTGCATGATCAGTCACGTGATCAGTGCATGATCAGCCACGTGATCAGTGCATGATGCCACGTGATCAGTGCATGATCAGCCACGTGATCAGTGCATGATCAGTCACGTGATCAGTGCATGATAGCTACGTGATCAGTGCATGATCAGTCACGTGATCAGTGCATGATAGCCACGTGATCAGTGCATGATCAGTCACGTGATCAGTGCATGATCAGCCACGTGATCAGTGCATGATCAGCCACGTGATCAGTGCATGATCAGCCACGTGATCAGTGCATGATCAGCCACGTGATCAGTATGATCAGCCACGTGATCAGTGCATGATAGCCACGTGATCAGTGCATGATCAGTCACGTGATCAGTGCATGATCAGTCACGTGATCAGTGCATGATCAGCCACGTGATCAGTGCATGATCAGTGCATGATCAGTGCATGATCAGTCACGTGATCAGTGCATGATAGCCACGTGATCAGTGCATGATCAGTCACGTGATCAGTGCATGATAGCCACGTGATCAGTGCATGATCAGTCACGTGATCAGTGCATGATCAGTCACGTGATCAGTGCATGATCAGCCACGTGATCAGTGCATGATCAGCCACGTGATCAGTGCATGATCAGCCACGTGATCAGTATGATCAGCCACGTGATCAGTGCATGATAGCCACGTGATCAGTGCATGATCAGTCACGTGATCAGTGCATGATCAGTCACGTGATCAGTGCATGATCAGCCACGTGATCAGTGCATGATCAGCCACGTGATCAGTGCATGATCAGTTACGTGATCAGTGCATGATCAGTCACGTGATCAGTGCATGGTAGCCACGTGATCAGTGCATGATCAGTCACGTGATCAGTGCATGATAGCCACGTGATCAGTGCATGATCAGTCACGTGATCAGTGCATGATCAGTCACGTGATCAGTGCATGATCAGCCACGTGATCAGTGCATGATCAGCCACGTGATCAGTGCATGACAGCCACGTGATCAGTATGATCAGCCACGTGATCAGTGCATGATAGCCACGTGATCAGTGCATGATCAGCCACGTGATCAGTGCATGATCAGCCACGTGATCAGTGCATGATCAATTACGTGATCAGTGCATGATCAGTCACGTGATCAGTGCATGTAGCTACGTGATCAGTGCATGATCAGTCACGTGATCAGTGCATGATAGCCACGTGATCAGTGCATGATCAGTCACGTGATCAGTGCATGATCAGTCACGTGATCAGTGCATGATCAGCCACGTGATCAGTGCATGATCAGCCACGTGATCAGTGCATGATCAGCCACGTGATCAGTATGATCAGCCACGTGATCAGTGCATGATAGCCACGTGATCAGTGCATGATCAGTCACGTGATCAGTGCATGATCAGCCACGTGATCAGTGCATGATGCCACGTGATCAGTGCATGATCAGTACGTGATCAGTGCATGATCAGTCACGTGATCAGTGCATGATAGCCACGTGATCAGTGCATGATCAGTCACGTGATCAGTGCATGATAGCCACGTGATCAGTGCATGATCAGTCACGTGATCAGTGCATGATCAGCCACGTGATCAGTGCATGATCAGCCACGTGATCAGTGCATGATCAGTCACGTGATCAGTGCATGATAGCTACGTGATCAGTGCATGATCAGTCACGTGATCAGTGCATGATAGCCACGTGATCAGTGCATGATCAGCCACGTGATCAGTGCATGATCAGCCACGTGATCAGTGCATGATCAGCCACGTGATCAGTGCATGATCAGCCACGTGATCAGTGCATGATCAGCCACGTGATCAGTGCATGATCAGCCACGTGATCAGTGCATGATAGCCACGTGATCAGTGCATGATCAGTCACGTGATCAGTGCATGATCAGCCACGTGATCAGTGCATGATGCCACGTGATCAGTGCATGATCAGTCACGTGATCAGTGCATGATCAGTCACGTGATCAGTGCATGATAGCTACGTGATCAGTGCATGATCAGTCACGTGATCAGTGCATGATAGCCACGTGATCAGTGCATGATCAGTCACGTGATCAGTGCATGATCAGTCACGTGATCAGTGCATGATCAGCCACGTGATCAGTGCATGATCAGCCACGTGATCAGTGCATGATAGCTACGTGATCAGTGCATGATCAGTCACGTGATCAGTGCATGATAGCCACGTGATCAGTGCATGATCAGTCACGTGATCAGTATGATCAGCCACGTGATCAGTGCATGATCAGCCACGTGATCAGTGCATGATCAGTCACGTGATCAGTATGATCAGCCACGTGATCAGTGCATGATAGCCACGTGATCAGTGCATGATCAGTCACGTGATCAGTGCATGATCAGCCACGTGATCAGTGCATGATGCCACGTGATCAGTGCATGATCAGTACGTGATCAGTGCATGATCAGTCACGTGATCAGTGCATGATAGCTACGTGATCAGTGCATGATCAGTCACGTGATCAGTGCATGATAGCCACGTGATCAGTGCATGATCAGTCACGTGATCAGTGCATGATCAGTCACGTGATCAGTATGATCAGCCACGTGATCAGTGCATGATCAGCCACGTGATCAGTGCATGATCAGCCACGTGATCAGTATGATCAGCCACGTGATCAGTGCATGATAGCCACGTGATCAGTGCATGATCAGTCACGTGATCAGTGCATGATCAGCCACGTGATCAGTGCATGATCAGTCACGTGATCAGTGCATGATCAGTCACGTGATCAGTGCATGATAGCTACGTGATCAGTGCATGATCAGTCACGTGATCAGTGCATGATAGCCACGTGATCAGTGCATGATCAGTCACGTGATCAGTGCATGATCAGCCACGTGATCAGTGCATGATCAGCCACGTGATCAGTGCATGATCAGCCACGTGATCAGTGCATGATCAGTCACGTGATCAGTATGATCAGCCACGTGATCAGTGCATGATAGCCACGTGATCAGTGCATGATCAGTCACGTGATCAGTGCATGATCAGTCACGTGATCAGTGCATGATCAGCCACGTGATCAGTGCATGATCAGCCACGTGATCAGTGCATGATCAGTCACGTGATCAGTGCATGATCAGTCACGTGATCAGTGCATGATAGCTACGTGATCAGTGCATGATCAGTCACGTGATCAGTGCATGATAGCCACGTGATCAGTGCATGATCAGTCACGTGATCAGTGCATGATCAGCCACGTGATCAGTATGATCAGCCACGTGATCAGTGCATGATCAGCCACGTGATCAGTGCATGATCAGCCACGTGATCAGTATGATCAGCCACGTGATCAGTGCATGATAGCCACGTGATCAGTGCATGATCAGTCACGTGATCAGTGCATGATCAGCCACGTGATCAGTGCATGATGCCACGTGATCAGTGCATGATCAGCCACGTGATCAGTGCATGATCAGCCACGTGATCAGTGCATGATCAGTCACGTGATCAGTGCATGATCAGTCACGTGATCAGTGTGTGATCAGCCACGTGATCAGTGCATGCTCAGTCACGTGATCAGGGCCTGCTGAGCTGCGTGATTACTGTCTGCTCATCTGCTTGACAATTGCCAGCTGAGCTGCACGATTCCTGCCTGTCATCTGCTTGACAATTGCCACCTGTGCTGCGTAATTCCTGCCTGCTCAGCTACTTGATTATTGCCAGCTGAGCAGCATGATTTCTCAGAGCTGAGTTCCATGATTATAGCCTGCTGACTGATTCCTGCCTACTCAGCTCTTTGTTCATTGCCTCCAGAGGCACATGATCAGTGTATGATACCAAACATGATCAGTGCATGATCAGTCACATGATCAGTGCATGATAAGCCACGTGATCAGTGCATGATCAGTTATGTGATCAGTGCATGATCAGTCACGTGATCAGTGCATGGTAGCTGCGTGATCAGTGCATGATCAGCCACGTGATCAGTGCATGATAGCCACGTGATCAGTGCATGATCAGTCACGTGATCAGTGCATGATCAGTCACGTGATCAGTGCATGATCAGCCACGTGATCAGTGCATGATCAGCCACGTGATCAGTGCATGATCAGCCACGTGATCAGTGCATGATCAGCCACGTGATCAGTGCATGATCAGTCACGTGATCAGTGCATGATCAGTCACGTGATCAGTGTATGATCAGCCACGTGAACAGTGCATGCTCAGTCACGTGATCAGGGCCTGCTGAGCTGCGTGATTACTGTCTGCTCATCTGCTTGACATTGCCAGCTGAGCTGCACGATTCCTGCCTGTCATCTGCTTGACAATTGCCAGCTGTGCTGCGTAATTCCTGCCTGCTCAGCTGCTTGATTATTGCCAGCTGAGCAGCATGATTCCTCAGAGCTGAGTTCCATGATTATTGCCTGCTGATGATTCGTGCCTACTCAGCTCTTTGTTCATTGCCTCCAGAGGCACATGATCAGTGTATGATACCAAACATGATCAGTGCATGATCAGTCACATGATCAGTGCATGATAAGCCACGTGATCAGTGCATGATCAGTCACGTGATCAGTGCATGATCAGTCACGTGATCAGTGCATGATAGCCACGTGATCAGTGCATGATCAGCCACGTGATCAGTGCATGATCAGCCACGTGATCAGTGCATGATCAGCCACGTGATCAGTGCATGATAGCCACGTGATCAGTGCATGATCAGTCACGTGATCAGTGCATGATCAGCCACGTGATCAGTGCATGATCAGCCACGTGATCAGTGCATGATAGCCACGTGATCAGTGCATGATCAGCCACGTGATCAGTGCATGATCAGTCACGTGATCGTGCATGATCAGCCACGTGATCAGTGCATGATCAGCCACGTGATCAGTGCATGATCAGCCACGTGATCAGTGCATGATCAGTCACGTGATCAGTGCATGATAGCCACGTGATCAGTGCATGATCAGCCACGTGATCAGTGCATGATAGCCACGTGATCAGTGCATGATAGCCACGTGATCAGTGCATGATAGCCACGTGATCAGTGCATGATCAGTCACGTGATACATGTGTGATCAGCCACGTGATCAGTGCATGATGAGCCACGTGATCAGTGCAGGATCAATTACGTGATCAGTGCATGATCAGTCACGTGACCAGTACATGGTTGCTACGTGATCTTGCATGATCAGCCACGTGAGCAGAGCATGATAGCCACGTGATCAGTGCATGATCAGTCACGTGATCAGTACATGATCAGTCACGTGAACAGTGCATGATCATTTACGTGATCTGTGCATGATCAGTCACGTGACCAGTATATGGTAGCTACGTGATCATTCCATGACGAGCCACGTGAGCAGTGCATGATAGCCACGTGATGTGTGCATGATCAGTTACGTGAGCAGAGTATGATCAGCCACGTGATCAGTGCATGAGTGCCACGTGATCAGTGCATGATATGTCACGTGACAGGTGTGTGATCAGCCACGTGAACAGTGCATGTTCAGCCACGTGATCAGTGCATGATAGCCACGTGATCAGTGCATGATCAGTTACGTGAGCAGTGTATGATCAGCCACGTGATCAGTGCATGGTCAGACACGTGAACAGTGTATGATCAGCCACGTGATCAGTGCATGATATCCAAGTGATCAGTGCATGATCATCACGTGATCAGTGTATGATCAGCCACGTGAACAGTGCATGCTCAGTCACGTGATCAGGGCCTGCTGAGCTGCGTGATTACTGTCTGCTCATCTGCTTGACAATTGCCAGCTGAGCTGCACGATTCCTGCCTGTCATCTGCTTGACAATTGCCAGCTGTGCTGCGTAATTCCTGCCTGCTCAGCTGCTTGATTATTGCCAGCTGAGCAGCATGATTCCTCACACCTGAGTTCCATGATTATTGCCTGCTGACTGTTTGATTCGTGCCTACTCAGCTCTTTGTTTATTGCCTCCAGAGGCACATGATCAGTGTATGATAGCAAACATGATCAGCGCATGATCAGTCACATGATCAGCGCCATTAAGTCACGTGATCACTACATGATAGTCATGTGATCAGTCCATGCTCAGTCACGGTATCAGTGCATGATCAGCCACGTGATCAGTGCATGATCAGCCACGTGATCAGTTCATGATAGCTATGTGATCAGTGCATGATCAGTCACGTGATCAGTGCATGATCAGTCAGGTGATCAGTGCATGATCAGCCACGTGATCAGTGCATGATCAGTCACCTGATGGGTGTATGATCAGTCACGTGACCAGTACATGGTAGCTACATGATCATTGCATGATCAGCCACGTGAGTAGTGCATGATAGCCACGTGATCAGTGCATGATCAGTCACGTGATCAGTGCATGATCAGTCATGTGATCAGTGCATGATCAGGCACGTGATCAGTGCATGATCAGCCACGTGATCAGTGCATGATAGCCACGTGATCAGTGCATGATCAGTCACGTGATCAGTGCATGATCAGTCACGTGATCAGTGCATGATCAGCCACGTGATCAGTGCATGATCAGCCACGTGATCAGTGCATGATCAGCCACGTGATCAGTGCATGATCAGTCACGTGATCAGTGCATGATCAGTCACGTGATCAGTGCATGATAGCTACGTGATCAGTGCATGATCAGCCACGTGATCAGTGCATGATAGCCACGTGATCAGTGCATGATCAGTCACGTGATCAGTGCATGATCAGTCACGTGACCAGTACATGGTAGCTACGTGATCATGCATGATCAGCCACGTGATCAGTGCATGATAGCCACGTGATCAGTGCATGATCAGTCACGTGATCAGTGCATGATCAGTCACGTGATCAGTGCATGATCAGCCACGTGATCAGTGCATGATCAGTCACGTGATCAGTGCATGATCAGCCACGTGATCAGTGCATGATAGCCACGTGATCAGTGCATGATCAGTCACGTGATCAGTGCATGATCAGTCACGTGATCAGTGCATGATCAGCCACGTGATCAGTGCATGATCAGCCACGTGATCAGTGCATGATCAATTACGTGATCAGTGCATGATCAGTCACGTGACCAGTGCATGGTAGCTACGTGATCATTGCATGATCAGCCACGTGATCAGTGCATGATAGCCACGTGATCAGTGCATGATCAGCCACGTGATCAGTGCATGATCAGTCACGTGATCAGTGCATGATCAGCCACGTGATCAGTGCATGATCAGTCACGTGATCAGTGCATGATCAGCCACGTGATCAGTGCATGATAGCCACGTGATCAGTGCATGATCAGTCACGTGATCAGTGCATGATCAGCCACGTGATCAGTGCATGATCAGCCACGTGATCAGTGCATGATCAGTCACGTGATCAGTGCATGATCAGCCACGTGAACAGTGCATGCTCAGTCACGTGATCAGGGCCTGCTGAGCTGCGTGATTACTGTCTGCTCATCTGCTTGACAATTGCCAGCTGAGCTGCACGATTCCTGCCTGTCATCTGCTTGACAATTGCCAGCTGTGCTGCGTAATTCCTGCCTGCTCAGCTGCTTGATTATTGCCAGCTGAGCAGCATGATTCCTCACACCTGAGTTCCATGATTATTGCCTGCTGACTGTTTGATTCGTGCCTACTCAGCTCTTTGTTTATTGCCTCCAGAGGCACATGATCAGTGTATGATAGCAAACATGATCAGCGCATGATCAGTCACATGATCAGCGCCATTAAGTCACGTGATCACTACATGATAGTCATGTGATCAGTCCATGCTCAGTCACGGTATCAGTGCATGATCAGCCACGTGATCAGTGCATGATCTGTCACATGATTAGTGTATGATCATCCACGTGATCAGTGCATGGGCAGTCATGTGATCAGTGCATGATATAGACGTGATCAGTGCATGATCAGTCTCGTGATCAGTGCATGATAGCCACGTGATCAGTGCATGATCAGTCACCTGATGGGTGTATGATCATTCACGTGACCTGTACATGGTAGCTACATGATCATTGCATGATCAGCCACGTGAGTAGTGCATGATAGCCACGTGATCAGTGCATGATCAGTCACGTGATCAGTGCATGATCAGTCATGTGATCAGTGCATGATCAGGCACGTGATCAGTGCATGATCAGCCACGTGATCAGTGCATGATAGCCACGTGATCAGTGCATGATCAGTCACGTGATCAGTGCATGATCAGTCACGTGATCAGTGCATGATCAGCCACGTGATCAGTGCATGATCAGTCACGTGATCAGTGCATGTAGCTACGTGATCAGTGCATGATCAGCCACGTGATCAGTGCATGATAGCCACGTGATCAGTGCATGATCAGTCACGTGATCAGTGCATGATCAGCCACGTGATCAGTGCATGATCAGTCACGTGATCAGTGCATGATAGACGTGATCAGTGCATGATCAGTCACGTGATCAGTGCATGATCAGCCACGTGATCAGTGCATGATAGCCACGTGATCAGTGCATGATAGCCACGTGATCAGTGCATGATCAGTCACGTGATCAGTGCATGATCAGCCACGTGATCAGTGCATGATAGCCACGTGATCAGTGCATGATCAGCCACGTGATCAGTGCATGATCAGCCACGTGATCAGTGCATGATCAGCCACGTGATCAGTGCATGATCAGCCACGTGATCAGTGCATGATCAGTCACGTGATCAGTGCATGATCAGTCACGTGATCAGTGCATGATCATCCACGTGATCAGTGCATGTCAGTCATGTGACAGTGCATGATAGCCCGTGATCAGTGCATGATCAGTCCCGTGATCAGTGCATGATCAGCCACGTGATCAGTGCATGATAGCCACGTGATCAGTGCATGATCAGCCACGTGATCAGTGCATGATCAGCCACGTGATCAGTGCATGATCAGTACGTGATCAGTGCATGATCAGCCACGTGATCAGTGCATGATAGCCACGTGATCAGTGCATGATCAGTCACGTGATCAGTGTATGATCAGCCACGTGAACAGTGCATGCTCAGTCACGTGATCAGGGCCTGCTGAGCTGCGTGATTACTGTCTGCTCATCTGCTTGACAATTGCCAGCTGAGCTGCACGATTCCTGCCTGTCATCTGCTTGACAATTGCCAGCTGTGCTGCATAATTCCTGCCTGCTCAGCTGCTTGATTATTGCCAGCTGAGCAGCATGATTCCTCACAGCTGAGTTCCATGATTATTGCCTGCTGACTGATTCGTGCCTACTCAGCTCTTTGTTCATTGCCTCCAGAGGCACATGATCAGTGTATGACACCAAACATGATCAGTGCATGATCAGTCACATGATCAGTGCATGATAAGCCACGTGATCAGTGCATGATCAGTCATGTGATCAGTGCATGATCAGTCACGTGATCAGTGCATGTAGCTGTGTGATCAGTGCATGATCAGCCACGTGATCAGTGCATGATCAGTCACGTGATCAGTGCATGATCAGCCACGTGATCAGTGCATGATAGCCACGTGATCAGTGCATGATCAGCCACGTGATCAGTGCATGATCAGTCACGTGATCAGTGCATGATCAGTCACGTGATCAGTGTATGATCAGCCACGTGATCAGTGCATGATCAGCCACGTGATCAGTGCATGATCAGTCACGTGATCAGTGCATGATCAGTCACGTGATCAGTGCATGATAGCTACGTGATCAGTGCATGATCAGCCACGTGATCAGTGCATGATAGCCACGTGATCAGTGCATGATCAGCCACGTGATCAGTGCATGATCAGCCACGTGATCAGTGCATGATCAGCCACGTGATCAGTGCATGATCAATTACGTGATCAGTGCATGATCAGTCACGTGACCAGTACATGGTTGCTACGTGATCGTTGCATGATCAGCCACGTGAGCAGTGCATGATAGCCACGTGATCAGTGCATGATCAGTCACGTGATCAGTGCATGATCAGTCACGTGATCAGTGCATGATCATTTACGTGATCAGTGCATGATCAGTCACGTGACCAGTATATGGTAGCTACGTGATCATTCCATGACGAGCCACGTGAGCAGTGCATGATAGCCACGTGATGTGTGCATGATCAGTTACGTGAGTATGATCAGCCACGTGATCAGTGCATGAGTGCCACGTGATCAGTGCATGATATGTCACGTGACAGTGTGTGATCAGCCACGTGAACAGTGCATGATCAGCCACGTGATCAGTGCATGATAGCCACGTGATCAGTGCATGATCAGTTACGTGAGCAGTGTATGATCAGCCACGTGATCAGTGCATGGTCAGACACGTGAACAGTGTATGATCAGCCACGTGATCAGTGCATGATATCCACGTGATCAGTGCATGATCATCACGTGATCAGTGTATGATCAGCCACGTGAACAGTGCATGCTCAGTCACGTGATCAGTGCCTGCTGAGCTGCGTGATTACTGCCTGCTCATCTGCTTGACAATTGCCAGCTGAGCAGCATGATTCCTCACACCTGAGTTCCATGATTATTGCCTGCTGACTGTTTGATTCGTGCCTACTCAGCTCTTTGTTTATTGCCTCCAGAGGCACATGATCAGTGTATGATAGCAAACATGATCAGTGCATGATCAGTCACATGATCAGCGCCATTAAGTCACGTGATCACTACATGATAGTCATGTGATCAGTCCATGCTCAGTCACGGTATCAGTGCATGATCAGCCACGTGATCAGTGCATGATCAGCCACGTGATCAGTGCATGATCAGCCACGTGATCAGTGCATGATCAGTCACGTGATCAGTGCATGATCAGGCACGTGATCAGTGCATGATCAGCCACGTGATCAGTGCATGATCCACGTGATCAGTGCATGATCAGTCACTGATGGGTGTATGATCAGTCACGTGACCAGTACATGGTAGCTACGTGATCATGCATGATCAGCCACGTGATCAGTGCATGATAGCCACGTGATCAGTGCATGATCAGTCACGTGATCAGTGCATGATCAGTCATGTGATCAGTGCATGATCAGTCACGTGATCAGTGCATGATCAGCCACGTGATCAGTGCATGATCAGCCACGTGATCAGTGCATGATCAGTCACGTGATCAGTGCATGATCAGTCACGTGATCAGTGCATGATCAGCCACGTGATCAGTGCATGATCAGCCACGTGATCAGTGCATGATCAATCACGTGATCAGTGCATGATCAGTCACGTGATCAGTGCATGATAGCACGTGATCAGTGCATGATCAGCCACGTGATCAGTGCATGATAGCCACGTGATCAGTGCATGATCAGTCACGTGATCAGTGCATGATCAGTCACGTGATCAGTGCATGATCAGTCACGTGATCAGTGCATGATCAGCCACGTGATCAGTGCATGATGTGCATGATCACGTGATCAGTGCATGATCAGCCACGTGATCAGTGCATGATCAGTCACGTGATCAGTGCATGATCAGCCACGTGATCAGTGCATGATCAGTCACGTGATCAGTGATCATGATCATGATCCACGTGATCAGTGCATGATCAGTCAGTGTGATCAGTGCAGTGCATGATAGCGTGATCAGTGCATGATCAGTCACGTGATCAGTGCATGATCAGCCACGTGATCAGTGCATGATAGCCACGTGATCAGTGCATGATAGCCACGTGATCAGTGCATGATCAGTCACGTGATCAGTGCATGATCAGCCACGTGATCAGTGCATGATCAGTCACGTGATCAGTGCATGATCAGCCACGTGATCAGTGCATGGTCAGACACGTGATCAGTGTATGATCAGCCACGTGATCAGTGCATGATAGCCACGTGATCAGTGCATGATCAGTCACGTGATCAGTGTATGATCAGCCACGTGAACAGTGCATGCTCAGTCACGTGATCAGGCCTGCTGAGCTGCGTGATTACTGTCTGCTCATCTGCTTGACAATTGCCAGCTGAGCTGCACGATTCCTGCCTGTCATCTGCTTGACAATTGCCAGCTGTGCTGCGTAATTCCTGCCTGCTCAGCTGCTTGATTATTGCCAGCTGAGCAGCATGATTCCTCACAGCTGAGTTCCATGATTATTGCCTGCTGACTGTTTGATTCGTGCCTACTCAGCTCTTTGTTTATTGCCTCCAGAGGCACATGATCAGTGTATGATAGCAAACATGATCAGTGCATGATCAGTCACATGATCAGCGCCATTAAGTCACGTGATCACTACATGATAGTCATGTGATCAGTCCATGCTCAGTCACGGTATCAGTGCATGATCAGCCACGTGATCAGTGCATGATCAGTCACATGATCAGTGTATGATCATCCACGTGATCAGTGCATGATCAGTCACGTGATCAGTGCATGATCAGTCACGTGATCAGTGCATGATCAGTCACGTGATCAGTGCATGATCAGCCACGTGATCAGTGCATGATAGCCACGTGATCAGTGCATGATCAGTCACGTGATCAGTGCATGATCAGTCACGTGATCAGTGCATGATCAGCACGTGATCAGTGCATGATCAGCCACGTGATCAGTGCATGATAGCCACGTGATCAGTGCATGATCAGTCACGTGATCAGTGCATGATCAGTCACGTGATCAGTGCATGATCATTTACGTGATCAGTGCATGATCAGTCACGTGACCAGTATATGTAGCTACGTGATCATTGCATGACAGCCACGTGATCAGTGCATGATAGCCACGTGATCAGTGCATGATCAGTTACGTGATCAGTGTATGATCAGCCACGTGATCAGTGCATGAGTGCCACGTGATCAGTGCATGATAGTCACGTGATCAGTGTGTGATCAGCCACGTGATCAGTGCATGATCAGCCACGTGATCAGTGCATGATAGCCACGTGATCAGTGCATGATCAGTCACGTGATCAGTGCATGATCAGTCACGTGATCAGTGCATGATCAGCCACGTGATCAGTGCATGATCAGCCACGTGATCAGTGCATGATCAGCCACGTGATCAGTGCATGATAGCCACGTGATCAGTGCATGATCAGTCACGTGATCAGTGTATGATCAGCCACGTGAACAGTGCATGCTCAGTCACGTGATCAGGGCCTGCTGAGCTGCGTGATTACTGTCTGCTCATCTGCTTGACAATTGCCAGCTGAGCTGCACGATTCCTGCCTGTCATCTGCTTGACAATTGCCAGCTGTGCTGCGTAATTCCTGCCTGCTCAGCTGCTTGATTATTGCCAGCTGAGCAGCATGATTCCTCACAGCTGAGTTCCATGATTATTGCCTGCTGACTGTTTGATTCGTGCCTACTCAGCTCTTTGTTTATTGCCTCCAGAGGCACATGATCAGTGTATGATAGCAAACATGATCAGCGCATGATCAGTCACATGATCAGCGCCATTAAGTCACGTGATCACTACATGATAGTCATGTGATCAGTCCATGCTCAGTCACGGTATCAGTGCATGATCAGCCACGTGATCAGTGCATGATCTGTCACATGATTAGTGTATGATCATCCACGTGATCAGTGCATGGGCAGTCATGTGATCAGTGCATGATATAGACGTGATCAGTGCATGATCAGTCTCGTGATCAGTGCATGATAGCCACGTGATCAGTGCATGATCAGTCACCTGATGGGTGTATGATCATTCACGTGACCTGTACATGGTAGCTACATGATCATTGCATGATCAGCCACGTGAGTAGTGCATGATAGCCACGTGATCAGTGCATGATCAGTCACGTGATCAGTGCATGATCAGTCATGTGATCAGTGCATGATCAGGCACGTGATCAGTGCATGATCAGCCACGTGATCAGTGCATGATAGCCACGTGATCAGTGCATGATCAGTCACGTGATCAGTGCATGATCAGTCACGTGATCAGTGCATGATCAGCCACGTGATCAGTGCATGATCAGTCACGTGATCAGTGCATGTAGCCACGTGATCAGTGCATGACAGCCACGTGATCAGTGCATGATAGCCACGTGATCAGTGCATGATCAGTTACGTGATCAGTATGATCAGCCACGTGATCAGTGCATGATGCCACGTGATCAGTGCATGATCAGTCACGTGATCAGTGCATGATCAGCCACGTGATCAGTGCATGATCAGCCACGTGATCAGTGCATGATAGCCACGTGATCAGTGCATGATCAGTCACGTGATCAGTGCATGATCAGTCACGTGATCAGTGCATGATCAGCCACGTGATCAGTGCATGATCAGCCACGTGATCAGTGCATGATCAGTCACGTGATCAGTGCATGATCAGTCACGTGATCAGTGCATGATCAGCCACGTGATCAGTGCATGATCAGCCACGTGATCAGTGCATGATCAATTACGTGATCAGTGCATGATCAGTCACGTGACCAGTGCATGGTAGCTACGTGATCAGTGCATGATCAGCCACGTGATCAGTGCATGATAGCCACGTGATCAGTGCATGATCAGTCACGTGATCAGTGCATGATCAGTCACGTGATCAGTGCATGATCAGTCACGTGATCAGTGCATGATCAATTACGTGATCAGTGCATGATCAGTCACGTGACCAGTACATGGTAGCTACGTGATCATTGCATGATCAGCCACGTGAGCAGTGCATGATAGCCACGTGATCAGTGCATGATCAGTCACGTGATCAGTGTATGATCAGCCACGTGATCAGTGCATGAGTAGTCACGTGATCAGTGCATGATATACGTGATCAGTGCATGATCAGCCACGTGATCAGTGCATGATCAGCCACGTGATCAGTGCATGATAGCCACGTGATCAGTGCATTATCAGTTACGTGAGCAGTGTATGATCAGCCACGTGATCAGTGCATGGTCAGACACGTGAACAGTGTATGATCAGTTACGTGATCAGTGCATGATAGCCACGTGATCAGTGCATGATCAGTTACGTGATCAGTGTATGATCAGCCACGTGAACAGTGCATGCTCAGTCACGTGATCTGGGCCTGCTGAGCTGCGTGATTACTGTCTGCTCATCTGCTTGACAATTGCCAGCTGAGCTGCATGATTCCTGCCTGTCATCTGCTTGACAATTGCCAGCTGTGCTGCGTAATTCCTGCCTGCTCAGCTGCTTGATTATTGCCAGCTGAGCAGCATGATTCCTCACACCTGAGTTCCATGATTATTGCCTGCTGACTGTTTGATTCGTGCCTACTCAGCTCTTTGTTTATTGCCTCCAGAGGCACATGATCAGTGTATGATAGCAAACATGATCAGCGCATGATCAGTCACATGATCAGCGCCATTAAGTCACGTGATCACTACATGATAGTCATGTGATCAGTCCATGCTCAGTCACGGTATCAGTGCATGATCAGCCACGTGATCAGTGCATGATCAGCCACGTGATCAGTGCATGATAGCCATGTGATCAGTGCATGATCAGTCACGTGATCAGTGCATGATCAGGCACGTGATCAGTGCATGATCAGTCACGTGATCAGTGCATGATCAGTCACGTGATCAGTGCATGATCAGTCACGTGATCAGTGCATGATCAGCCACGTGATCAGTGCATGATCAGTCACGTGATCAGTGCATGATCAGCCACGTGATCAGTGCATGATCAGTCACGTGATCAGTGCATGATCAGACGTGATCAGTGCATGATCAGTCACGTGATCAGTGCATGATAGCCACGTGATCAGTGCATGATCAGTCACGTGATCAGTGCATGATCAGTCACGTGATCAGTGCATGGTAGCTACGTGATCAGTGCATGATCAGCCACGTGATCAGTGCATGATAGCCACGTGATCAGTGCATGATCAGTCACGTGATCAGTGCATGATCAGTCACGTGATCAGTGCATGATCAGCCACGTGATCAGTGCATGATCAGCCACGTGATCAGTGCATGATAGCCACGTGATCAGTGCATGATCAGTCACGTGATCAGTGCATGATCAGTCACGTGATCAGTGCATGATCAGCCACGTGATCAGTGCATGATCATTCACGTGATCAGTGCATGATCAGTCACGTGACCAGTACATGGTAGCTACGTGATCAGTGCATGATCAGCCACGTGATCAGTGCATGATAGCCACGTGATCAGTGCATGATCAGTCACGTGATCAGTGCATGATCAGTCACGTGATCAGTGCATGATCATTCACGTGATCAGTGCATGATCAGTCACGTGATCAGTGCATGGTAGCTACGTGATCAGTGCATGATCAGCCACGTGATCAGTGCATGATAGCCACGTGATCAGTGCATGATCAGTCACGTGATCAGTGCATGATCAGCCACGTGATCAGTGCATGAGTGCCACGTGATCAGTGCATGATCAGTCACGTGACAGTGCATGATCAGCCACGTGATCAGTGCATGATCAGCCACGTGATCAGTGCATGATAGCCACGTGATCAGTGCATGATCAGTCACGTGATCAGTGCATGATCAGCCACGTGATCAGTGCATGATCAGTCACGTGATCAGTGCATGATCAGCCACGTGATCAGTGCATGATCAGTCACGTGATCAGTGCATGATCAGCCACGTGATCAGTGCATGATCAGCCACGTGATCAGTGCATGATCAGCCACGTGATCAGTGCATGATCAGTCACGTGATCAGTGCATGATCAGCCACGTGATCAGTGCATGATCAGCCACGTGATCAGTGCATGATCAGCCACGTGATCAGTGCATGATCAGTTACGTGAGCAGTGTATGATCAGCCACGTGATCAGTGCATGGTCAGACACGTGAACAGTGTATGATCAGCCACGTGATCAGTGCATGATATCCAAGTGATCAGTGCATGATCATCACGTGATCAGTGTATGATCAGCCACGTGAACAGTGCATGCTCAGTCACGTGATCAGGGCCTGCTGAGCTGCGTGATTACTGTCTGCTCATCTGCTTGACAATTGCCAGCTGAGCTGCACGATTCCTGCCTGTCATCTGCTTGACAATTGCCAGCTGTGCTGCGTAATTCCTGCCTGCTCAGCTGCTTGATTATTGCCAGCTGAGCAGCATGATTCCTCACACCTGAGTTCCATGATTATTGCCTGCTGACTGTTTGATTCGTGCCTACTCAGCTCTTTGTTTATTGCCTCCAGAGGCACATGATCAGTGTATGATAGCAAACATGATCAGCGCATGATCAGTCACATGATCAGCGCCATTAAGTCACGTGATCACTACATGATAGTCATGTGATCAGTCCATGCTCAGTCACGGTATCAGTGCATGATCAGCCACGTGATCAGTGCATGATCAGCCACGTGATCAGTGCATGATAGCCACGTGATCAGTGCATGATCAGTCACGTGATCAGTGCATGACCAGGCACGTGATCAGTGCATGATCAGCCACGTGATCAGTGCATGATAGCCACGTGATCAGTGCATGATCAGTCACCTGATGGGTGTATGATCAGTCACGTGACTGTACATGGTAGCTACATGATCATTGCATGATCAGCCACGTGAGTAGTGCATGATAGCCACGTGATCAGTGCATGATCAGTCACGTGATCAGTGCATGATCAGTCATGTGATCAGTGCATGATCAGGCACGTGATCAGTGCATGATCAGCCACGTGATCAGTGCATGATAGCCACGTGATCAGTGCATGATCAGTCACGTGATCAGTGCATGATCAGTCACGTGATCAGTGCATGATCAGCCACGTGATCAGTGCATGATCAGCCACGTGATCAGTGCATGATCAATCACGTGATCAGTGCATGATCAGTCACGTGATCAGTGCATGGTAGCTACGTGATCAGTGCATGATCAGCCACGTGATCAGTGCATGATAGCCACGTGATCAGTGCATGATCAGTCACGTGATCAGTGCATGATCAGTCACGTGATCAGTGCATGATCAGTCACGTGATCAGTGCATGATCAATTACGTGATCAGTGCATGATCAGTCACGTGATCAGTACATGATAGCTACGTGATCAGTGCATGATCAGCCACGTGATCAGTGCATGATAGCCACGTGATCAGTGCATGATCAGTCATGATCAGTGCATGATCATCCACGTGATCAGTGCATGATCAGTCACGTGATCAGTGCATGATATAGCCGTGATCAGTGCATGATCAGTCACGTGATCAGTGCATGATCAGCCACGTGATCAGTGCATGATAGCCACGTGATCAGTGCATGATAGCCAGTGATCAGTGCATGATCAGTCACGTGATCAGTGCATGATCAGCCACGTGATCAGTGCATGATAGCCACGTGATCAGTGCATGATCAGCCACGTGATCAGTGCATGGTCAGACACGTGAACAGTGTATGATCAGCCACGTGATCAGTGCATGATAGCCACGTGATCAGTGCATGATCAGTCACGTGATCAGTGTATGATCAGCCACGTGAACAGTGCATGCTCAGTCACGTGATCAGGGCCTGCTGAGCTGCGTGATTACTGTCTGCTCATCTGCTTGACAATTGCCAGCTGAGCTGCACGATTCCTGCCTGTCATCTGCTTGACAATTGCCAGCTGTGCTGCGTAATTCCTGCCTGCTCAGCTGCTTGATTATTGCCAGCTGAGCAGCATGATTCCTCACACCTGAGTTCCATGATTATTGCCTGCTGACTGTTTGATTCGTGCCTACTCAGCTCTTTGTTTATTGCCTCCAGAGGCACATGATCAGTGTATGATAGCAAACATGATCAGTGCATGATCAGTCACATGATCAGCGCCATTAAGTCACGTGATCACTACATGATAGTCATGTGATCAGTCCATGCTCAGTCACGGTATCAGTGCATGATCAGCCACGTGATCAGTGCATGATCAGTCACATGATCAGTGTATGATCATCCACGTGATCAGTGCATGATCAGTCACGTGATCAGTGCATGATCAGTCACGTGATCAGTGCATGATCAGTCACGTGATCAGTGCATGATCAGCCACGTGATCAGTGCATGATAGCCACGTGATCAGTGCATGATCAGTCACGTGATCAGTGCATGATCAGTCATGTGATCAGTGCATGATCAGCCACGTGATCAGTGCATGATCAGCCACGTGATCAGTGCATGATAGCCACGTGATCAGTGCATGATCAGTCACGTGATCAGTGCATGATCAGTCACGTGATCAGTGCATGATCAATTACGTGATCAGTGCATGATCAGTCACGTGACCAGTGCATGGTAGCTACGTGATCAGTGCATGATCAGCCACGTGATCAGTGCATGATCAGTCATTTGAACAGTGCATGATCAGTCACATGATCAGTGTATGATCAGCCACGTGATCAGTGCATGATAGCCACGTGATCAGTGCATGATATAGACGTGATCAGTGCATGATCAGTCACGTGATCAGTGCATGATCAGCCACGTGATCAGTGCATGGTAGCCACGTGATCAGTGCATGATCAGTTACGTGATCAGTGTATGATCAGCCACGTGATCAGTGCATGGTCAGACACGTGATCAGTGTATGATCAGCCACGTGATCAGTGCATGATAGCCACGTGATCAGTGCATGATCAGTCACGTGATCAGTGTATGATCAGCCACGTGAACAGTGCATGCTCAGTCACGTGATCAGGGCCTGCTGAGCTGCGTGATTACTGTCTGCTCATCTGCTTGACAATTGCCAGCTGAGCTGCATGATTCCTGCCTGTCATCTGCTTGACAATTGCCAGCTGTGCTGCGTAATTCCTGCCTGCTCAGCTGCTTGATTATTGCCAGCTGAGCAGCATGATTCCTCACACCTGAGTTCCATGATTATTGCCTGCTGACTGTTTGATTCGTGCCTACTCAGCTCTTTGTTTATTGCCTCCAGAGGCACATGATCAGTGTATGATAGCAAACATGATCAGCGCATGATCAGTCACATGATCAGCGCCATTAAGTCACGTGATCACTACATGATAGTCATGTGATCAGTCCATGCTCAGTCACGGTATCAGTGCATGATCAGCCACGTGATCAGTGCATGATCAGCCACGTGATCAGTGCATGATAGCTATGTGATCAGTGCATGATCAGTCACGTGATCAGTGCATGATCAGGCACGTGATCAGTGCATGATCAGTCACGTGATCAGTGCATGATCAGTCACGTGATCAGTGCATGATCAGTCACGTGATCAGTGCATGATCAGCCACGTGATCAGTGCATGATCAGTCACATGATCAGTGCATGATCAGCACGTGATCAGTGCATGATCAGTCACGTGATCAGTGCATGATAGCACGTGATCAGTGCATGATCAGTCACGTGATCAGTGCATGATAGCCACGTGATCAGTGCATGATCAGTCACGTGATCAGTGCATGATCAGTCACGTGACCAGTACATGGTAGCTACGTGATCATTGCATGATCAGCCACGTGATCAGTGCATGATAGCCACGTGATCAGTGCATGATCAGTCACGTGATCAGTGCATGATCAGTCACGTGATCAGTGCATGATCAGCCACGTGATCAGTGCATGATCAGCCACGTGATCAGTGCATGATAGCCACGTGATCAGTGCATGATCAGTCACGTGATCAGTGCATGATCAGCCACGTGATCAGTGCATGATCAGCCACGTGATCAGTGCATGATCATTCACGTGATCAGTGCATGATCAGTCACGTGACCAGTACATGGTTGCTACGTGATCGTTGCATGATCAGCCACGTGAGCAGTGCATGATAGCCACGTGATCAGTGCATGATCAGTCACGTGATCAGTACATGATCAGTCACGTGAACAGTGCATGATCATTCACGTGATCTGTGCATGATCAGTCACGTGACCAGTATATGGTAGCTACGTGATCATTCCATGACGAGCCACGTGAGCAGTGCATGATAGCCACGTGATGTGTGCATGATGAGTTACGTGAGCAGAGTATGATCAGCCACGTGATCAGTGCATGAGTGCCACGTGATCAGTGCATGATATGTCACGTGACAGGTGTGTGATCAGCCACGTGAACAGTGCATGTTCAGCCACGTGATCAGTGCATGATAGCCACGTGATCAGTGCATGATCAGTTACGTGAGCAGTGTATGATCAGCCACGTGATCAGTGCATGGTCAGACACGTGAACAGTGTATGATCAGCCACGTGATCAGTGCATGATATCCAAGTGATCAGTGCATGATCATCACGTGATCAGTGTATGATCAGCCACGTGAACAGTGCATGCTCAGTCACGTGATCAGGGCCTGCTGAGCTGCGTGATTACTGTCTGCTCATCTGCTTGACAATTGCCAGCTGAGCTGCACGATTCCTGCCTGTCATCTGCTTGACAATTGCCAGCTGTGCTGCGTAATTCCTGCCTGCTCAGCTGCTTGATTATTGCCAGCTGAGCAGCATGATTCCTCACAGCTGAGTTCCATGATTATTGCCTGCTGACTGTATGATTCGTGCCTACTCAGCTCTTTGTTTATTGCCTCCAGAGGCACATGATCAGTGTATGATAGCAAACATGATCAGTGCATGATCAGTCACATGATCAGCGCCATTAAGTCACGTGATCACTACATGATAGTCATGTGATCAGTCCATGCTCAGTCACGGTATCAGTGCATGATCAGCCACGTGATCAGTGCATGATCAGCCACGTGATCAGTGCATGATAGCTATGTGATCAGTGCATGATCAGTCACGTGATCAGTGCATGATCAGGCACGTGATCAGTGCATGATCAGTCACGTGATCAGTGCATGATCAGTCACGTGATCAGTGCATGATCAGTCACGTGATCAGTGCATGATCAGCCACGTGATCAGTGCATGATCAGCCACGTGATCAGTGCATGATCAGTCACGTGATCAGTGCATGATCAGTCACGTGACCAGTACATGGTAGCTACGTGATCATTGCATGATCAGCCACGTGAGCAGTGCATGATAGCCACGTGATCAGTGCATGATCAGTCACGTGATCAGTGCATGATCAGTCACGTGATCAGTGCATGATCAGTCACGTGATCAGTGCATGATCAATTACGTGATCAGTGCATGATCAGTCACGTGACCAGTACATGGTAGCTACGTGATCAGTGCATGATCAGCCACGTGATCAGTGCATGATAGCCACGTGATCAGTGCATGATCAGTCACGTGATCAGTGCATGATCATCACGTGATCAGTGCATGGCAGTCACGTGATCAGTGCATGATATAGACGTGATCAGTGCATGATCAGTCACGTGATCAGTGCATGATCAGCCACGTGATCAGTGCATGATAGCCAGTGATGAGTGCATGATAGCCAGTGATCAGTGCATGATCAGTCACGTGATCAGTGCATGATCAGCCACGTGATCAGTGCATGATCAGCCACGTGATCAGTGCATGATCAGCCACGTGATCAGTGCATGATCAGTTACGTGAGCAGTGTATGATCAGCCACGTGATCAGTGCATGGTCAGACACGTGAACAGTGTATGATCAGCCACGTGATCAGTGCATGATAGCCACGTGATCAGTGCATGATCAGTCACGTGATCAGTGTATGATCAGCCACGTGAACAGTGCATGCTCAGTCACGTGATCTGGGCCTGCTGAGCTGCGTGATTACTGTCTGCTCATCTGCTTGACAATTGCCAGCTGAGCTGCACGATTCCTGCCTGTCATCTGCTTGACAATTGCCAGCTGTGCTGCGTAATTCCTGCCTGCTCAGCTGCTTGATTATTGCCAGCTGAGCAGCATGATTCCTCACACCTGAGTTCCATGATTATTGCCTGCTGACTGTTTGATTCGTGCCTACTCAGCTCTTTGTTTATTGCCTCCAGAGGCACATGATCAGTGTATGATAGCAAACATGATCAGCGCATGATCAGTCACATGATCAGCGCCATTAAGTCACGTGATCACTACATGATAGTCATGTGATCAGTCCATGCTCAGTCACGGTATCAGTGCATGATCAGCCACGTGATCAGTGCATGATCAGCCACGTGATCAGTGCATGATCAGCCACGTGATCAGTGCATGATCAGTCACGTGATCAGTGCATGATCAGGCACGTGATCAGTGCATGATCAGCCACGTGATCAGTGCATGATAGCCACGTGATCAGTGCATGATCAGTCACCTGATGGGTGTATGATCAGTCACGTGACCAGTACATGGTAGCTACATGATCATTGCATGATCAGCCACGTGAGTAGTGCATGATAGCCACGTGATCAGTGCATGATCAGTCACGTGATCAGTGCATGATCAGTCACGTGATCAGTGCATGATCAGTCACGTGATCAGTGCATGATCAGCCACGTGATCAGTGCATGATCAGTCACGTGATCAGTGCATGATCAGCCACGTGATCAGTGCATGATCAGTCACGTGATCAGTGCATGATATAGACGTGATCAGTGCATGATCAGTCACGTGATCAGTGCATGATAGCCACGTGATCAGTGCATGATCAGTCACGTGATCAGTGCATGATCAGTCACGTGATCAGTGCATGATAGCTACGTGATCAGTGCATGATCAGCCACGTGATCAGTGCATGATAGCCACGTGATCAGTGCATGATCAGTCACGTGATCAGTGCATGATCAGTCACGTGATCAGTGCATGATCAGCCACGTGATCAGTGCATGATCAGCCACGTGATCAGTGCATGATAGCCACGTGATCAGTGCATGATCAGTCACGTGATCAGTGCATGATCAGCCACGTGATCAGTGCATGATCAGCCACGTGATCAGTGCATGATCAGTCACGTGATCAGTGCATGATCAGTCACGTGATCAGTGCATGATCAGCCACGTGATCAGTGCATGATCAGTCACGTGATCAGTGCATGATCAGCCACGTGATCAGTGCATGATCAGTCACGTGATCAGTGCATGATATAGACGTGATCAGTGCATGATCAGTCACGTGATCAGTGCATGATAGCCACGTGATCAGTGCATGATCAGTCACGTGATCAGTGCATGATCAGTCACGTGATCAGTGCATGGTAGCTACGTGATCAGTGCATGATCAGCCACGTGATCAGTGCATGATAGCCACGTGATCAGTGCATGATCAGTCACGTGATCAGTGCATGATCAGTCACGTGATCAGTGCATGATCAGTCACGTGATCAGTGCATGATCAGCCACGTGATCAGTGCATGATAGCCACGTGATCAGTGCATGATCAGTCACGTGATCAGTGCATGATCAGTCACGTGATCAGTGCATGATCAGACGTGATCAGTGCATGATCAGTCACGTGATCAGTATATGTAGCCACGTGATCAGTGCATGATCAGCCACGTGATCAGTGCATGATAGCCACGTGATCAGTGCATGATCAGTCACGTGATCAGTGCATGATCAGCCACGTGATCAGTGCATGATGCCACGTGATCAGTGCATGATCAGTCACGTGACAGTGTATGATCAGCCACGTGATCAGTGCATGGTCAGACACGTGATCAGTGTATGATCAGCCACGTGATCAGTGCATGATATCCACGTGATCAGTGCATGATCATCACGTGATCAGTGTATGATCAGCCACGTGAACAGTGCATGCTCAGTCACGTGATCAGGGCCTGCTGAGCTGCGTGATTACTGTCTGCTCATCTGCTTGACAATTGCCAGCTGAGCTGCACGATTCCTGCCTGTCATCTGCTTGACAATTGCCAGCTGTGCTGCGTAATTCCTGCCTGCTCAGCTGCTTGATTATTGCCAGCTGAGCAGCATGATTCCTCACAGCTGAGTTCCATGATTATTGCCTGCTGACTGTTTGATTCGTGCCTACTCAGCTCTTTGTTTATTGCCTCCAGAGGCACATGATCAGTGTATGATAGCAAACATGATCAGCGCATGATCAGTCACATGATCAGCGCCATTAAGTCACGTGATCACTACATGATAGTCATGTGATCAGTCCATGCTCAGTCACGGTATCAGTGCATGATCAGCCACGTGATCAGTGCATGATCAGCCACGTGATCAGTGCATGATAGCCACGTGATCAGTGCATGATCAGTCACGTGATCAGTGCATGATCAGGCACGTGATCAGTGCATGATCAGCCACGTGATCAGTGCATGATAGCCACGTGATCAGTGCATGATCAGTCACTGATGGGTGTATGATCAGTCACGTGACCAGTACATGGTAGCTACATGATCATTGCATGATCAGCCACGTGAGTAGTGCATGATAGCCACGTGATCAGTGCATGATCAGTCACGTGATCAGTGCATGATCAGTCATGTGATCAGTGCATGATCAGGCACGTGATCAGTGCATGATCAGCCACGTGATCAGTGCATGATAGCCACGTGATCAGTGCATGATCAGTCACGTGATCAGTGCATGATCAGTCACGTGATCAGTGCATGATCAGCCACGTGATCAGTGCATGATCAGCCACGTGATCAGTGCATGATCAGTTACGTGATCAGTGCATGATCAGTCACGTGATCAGTGCATGATAGCTACGTGATCAGTGCATGATCAGCCACGTGATCAGTGCATGATAGCCACGTGATCAGTGCATGATCAGCCACGTGATCAGTGCATGATCAGTCACGTGATCAGTGCATGATCAGTCACGTGATCAGTGCATGATCAGCCACGTGATCAGTGCATGATCAGTCACGTGATCAGTGCATGATAGCCCGTGATCAGTGCATGATCAGTCCCGTGATCAGTGCATGATCAGCCACGTGATCAGTGCATGATCAGCCACGTGATCAGTGCATGATCAGTCACGTGATCAGTGCATGATCAGTCACGTGATCAGTGTGTGATCAGCCACGTGAACAGTGCATGCTCAGTCACGTGATCAGGGCCTGCTGAGCTGCGTGATTACTGTCTGCTCATCTGCTTGACAATTGCCAGCTGAGCTGCACGATTCCTGCCTGTCATCTGCTTGACAATTGCCAGCTGTGCTGCGTAATTCCTGCCTGCTCAGCTGCTTGATTATTGCCAGCTGAGCAGCATGATTTCTCACAGCTGAGTTCCATGATTATTGCCTGCTGACTGATTCGTGCCTACTCAGCTCTTTGTTCATTGCCTCCAGAGGCACATGATCAGTGTATGATAGCAAACATGATCAGTGCATGATCAGTCACATGATCAGTGCATGATAAGCCACGTGATCAGTGCATGATCAGTCATGTGATCAGTGCATGATCAGTCACGTGATCAGTGCATGATAGCTACGTGATCAGTGCATGATCAGCCACGTGATCAGTGCATGATAGCCACGTGATCAGTGCATGATCAGTCACGTGATCAGTGCATGATCAGTCACGTGATCAGTGCATGATCAGTCACGTGATCAGTGCATGATCAGCCACGTGATCAGTGCATGATAGCCACGTGATCAGTGCATGATCAGTCACGTGATCAGTGCATGATCAGTCACGTGATCAGTGCATGATCAGCCACGTGATCAGTGCATGATCAGCCACGTGATCAGTGCATGATCAGTCACGTGATCAGTGCATGATCAGTCACGTGATCAGTGCATGGTAGCCACGTGATCAGTGCATGATCAGT
This sequence comes from Bos javanicus, assembly GCF_032452875.1. Taxonomy (NCBI): domain Eukaryota; kingdom Metazoa; phylum Chordata; class Mammalia; order Artiodactyla; family Bovidae; genus Bos; species Bos javanicus. The sequence goes on along the minus strand of NW_026893688.1, from coordinate 485,768 downwards.
CACGTGATCAGTGCATGATAGCCACGTGATCAGTGCATGATCAGTCACGTGATCAGTGCATGATCAGTCACGTGATCAGTGCATGATCAGTCACGTGATCAGTGCATGGTAGCTACGTGATCAGTGCATGATCAGCCACGTGATCAGTGCATGATAGCCACGTGATCAGTGCATGATCAGTCACATGATCAGTGCATGATCATCCACGTGATCAGTGCATGATCAGTCATGTGATCAGTGCATGATATAGCCGTGATCAGTGCATGATCAGTCACGTGATCAGTGCATGATCAGCCACGTGATCAGTGCATGATAGCCACGTGATCAGTGCATGATAGCCAGTGATCAGTGCATGATCAGTCACGTGATCAGTGCATGATCAGCCACGTGATCAGTGCATGATAGCCACGTGATCAGTGCATGATCAGCCACGTGATCAGTGCATGATCAGACACGTGAACAGTGTATGATCAGCCACGTGATCAGTGCATGATAGCCACGTGATCAGTGCATGATCAGTCACGTGATCAGTGTATGATCAGCCACGTGAACAGTGCATGCTCAGTCACGTGATCAGGGCCTGCTGAGCTGCGTGATTACTGTCTGCTCATCTGCTTGACAATTGCCAGCTGAGCTGCACGATTCCTGCCTGTCATCTGCTTGACAATTGTCAGCTGTGCTGCGTAATTCCTGCCTGCTCAGCTGCTTGATTATTGCCAGCTGAGCAGCATGATTCCTCACACCTGAGTTCCATGATTATTGCCTGCTGACTGTTTGATTCGTGCCTACTCAGCTCTTTGTTTATTGCCTCCAGAGGCACATGATCAGTGTATGATAGCAAACATGATCAGTGCATGATCAGTCACATGATCAGCGCCATTAAGTCACGTGATCACTACATGATAGTCATGTGATCAGTCCATGCTCAGTCACGGTATCAGTGCATGATCAGCCACGTGATCAGTGCATGATCTGTCACATGATCAGTGTATGATCATCCACGTGATCAGTGCATGATCAGTCACGTGATCAGTGCATGATCAGTCACGTGATCAGTGCATGATCAGTCACGTGATCAGTGCATGATCAGCCACGTGATCAGTGCATGATAGCCACGTGATCAGTGCATGATCAGTCACGTGATCAGTGCATGATCAGTCATGTGATCAGTGCATGATCAGCACGTGATCAGTGCATGATCAGCCACGTGATCAGTGCATGATAGCCACGTGATCAGTGCATGATCAGTCACGTGATCAGTGCATGATCAGTCACGTGATCAGTGCATGATCATTTACGTGATCAGTGCATGATCAGTCACGTGACCAGTATATGTAGCTACGTGATCATTGCATGACAGCCACGTGATCAGTGCATGATAGCCACGTGATCAGTGCATGATCAGTTACGTGATCAGTGTATGATCAGCCACGTGATCAGTGCATGAGTGCCACGTGATCAGTGCATGATAGTCACGTGACAGTGTGTGATCAGCCACGTGATCAGTGCATGATCAGCCACGTGATCAGTGCATGATAGCCACGTGATCAGTGCATGATCAGTCACGTGATCAGTGCATGATCAGTCACGTGATCAGTGCATGATCAGCCACGTGATCAGTGCATGATCAGCCACGTGATCAGTGCATGATCAGCCACGTGATCAGTGCATGATAGCCACGTGATCAGTGCATGATCAGTCACGTGATCAGTGTATGATCAGCCACGTGAACAGTGCATGCTCAGTCACGTGATCAGGGCCTGCTGAGCTGCGTGATTACTGTCTGCTCATCTGCTTGACAATTGCCAGCTGAGCTGCACGATTCCTGCCTGTCATCTGCTTGACAATTGCCAGCTGTGCTGCGTAATTCCTGCCTGCTCAGCTGCTTGATTATTGCCAGCTGAGCAGCATGATTCCTCACAGCTGAGTTCCATGATTATTGCCTGCTGACTGTTTGATTCGTGCCTACTCAGCTCTTTGTTTATTGCCTCCAGAGGCACATGATCAGTGTATGATAGCAAACATGATCAGCGCATGATCAGTCACATGATCAGCGCCATTAAGTCACGTGATCACTACATGATAGTCATGTGATCAGTCCATGCTCAGTCACGGTATCAGTGCATGATCAGCCACGTGATCAGTGCATGATCTGTCACATGATTAGTGTATGATCATCCACGTGATCAGTGCATGGGCAGTCATGTGATCAGTGCATGATATAGACGTGATCAGTGCATGATCAGTCTCGTGATCAGTGCATGATAGCCACGTGATCAGTGCATGATCAGTCACCTGATGGGTGTATGATCATTCACGTGACCTGTACATGGTAGCTACATGATCATTGCATGATCAGCCACGTGAGTAGTGCATGATAGCCACGTGATCAGTGCATGATCAGTCACGTGATCAGTGCATGATCAGTCATGTGATCAGTGCATGATCAGGCACGTGATCAGTGCATGATCAGCCACGTGATCAGTGCATGATAGCCACGTGATCAGTGCATGATCAGTCACGTGATCAGTGCATGATCAGTCACGTGATCAGTGCATGATCAGCCACGTGATCAGTGCATGATCAGTCACGTGATCAGTGCATGTAGCTACGTGATCAGTGCATGATCAGCCACGTGATCAGTGCATGATAGCCACGTGATCAGTGCATGATCAGTTACGTGATCAGTGTATGATCAGCCACGTGATCAGTGCATGATGCCACGTGATCAGTGCATGATAGTCACGTGATCAGTGCATGATCAGCCACGTGATCAGTGCATGATCAGCCACGTGATCAGTGCATGATAGCCACGTGATCAGTGCATGATCAGTCACGTGATCAGTGCATGATCAGTCACGTGATCAGTGCATGATCAGCCACGTGATCAGTGCATGATCAGCCACGTGATCAGTGCATGATCAGTCACGTGATCAGTGCATGATCAGTCACGTGATCAGTGCATGATCAGCCACGTGATCAGTGCATGATCAGCCACGTGATCAGTGCATGATCAATTACGTGATCAGTGCATGATCAGTCACGTGACCAGTACATGGTAGCTACGTGATCATTGCATGATCAGCCACGTGAGCAGTGCATGATAGCCACGTGATCAGTGCATGATCAGTCACGTGATCAGTGCATGATCAGTCACGTGATCAGTGCATGATCAGTCACGTGATCAGTGCATGATCAATTACGTGATCAGTGCATGATCAGTCACGTGACCAGTACATGGTAGCTACGTGATCATTGCATGATCAGCCACGTGAGCAGTGCATGATAGCCACGTGATCAGTGCATGATCAGTCACGTGATCAGTGTATGATCAGCCACGTGATCAGTGCATGAGTAGCCACGTGATCAGTGCATGATATCACGTGATCAGTGCATGATCAGCCACGTGATCAGTGCATGATCAGCCACGTGATCAGTGCATGATAGCCACGTGATCAGTGCATGATCAGTTACGTGAGCAGTGTATGATCAGCCACGTGATCAGTGCATGGTCAGACACGTGAACAGTGTATGATCAGCCACGTGATCAGTGCATGATAGCCACGTGATCAGTGCATGATCAGTCACGTGATCAGTGTATGATCAGCCACGTGAACAGTGCATGCTCAGTCACGTGATCTGGGCCTGCTGAGCTGCGTGATTACTGTCTGCTCATCTGCTTGACAATTGCCAGCTGAGCTGCACGATTCCTGCCTGTCATCTGCTTGACAATTGCCAGCTGTGCTGCGTAATTCCTGCCTGCTCAGCTGCTTGATTATTGCCAGCTGAGCAGCATGATTCCTCACACCTGAGTTCCATGATTATTGCCTGCTGACTGTTTGATTCGTGCCTACTCAGCTCTTTGTTTATTGCCTCCAGAGGCACATGATCAGTGTATGATAGCAAACATGATCAGCGCATGATCAGTCACATGATCAGCGCCATTAAGTCACGTGATCACTACATGATAGTCATGTGATCAGTCCATGCTCAGTCACGGTATCAGTGCATGATCAGCCACGTGATCAGTGCATGATCAGCCACGTGATCAGTGCATGATAGCCACGTGATCAGTGCATGATCAGTCACGTGATCAGTGCATGATCAGGCACGTGATCAGTGCATGATCAGTCACGTGATCAGTGCATGATCAGTCACGTGATCAGTGCATGATCAGTCACGTGATCAGTGCATGATCAGCCACGTGATCAGTGCATGATCAGTCACATGATCAGTGCATGATCAGCCACGTGATCAGTGCATGATCAGTCACGTGATCAGTGCATGATATCACGTGATCAGTGCATGATCAGTCACGTGATCAGTGCATGATAGCCACGTGATCAGTGCATGATCAGTCACGTGATCAGTGCATGATCAGTCACGTGACCAGTGCATGATAGCTACGTGATCAGTGCATGATCAGCCACGTGATCAGTGCATGATAGCCACGTGATCAGTGCATGATCAGTCACGTGATCAGTGCATGATCAGTCACGTGATCAGTGCATGATCAGCCACGTGATCAGTGCATGATCAGCCACGTGATCAGTGCATGATAGCCACGTGATCAGTGCATGATCAGTCACGTGATCAGTGCATGATCAGTCACGTGATCAGTGCATGATCAGCCACGTGATCAGTGCATGATCAGTCACGTGATCAGTGCATGATCAGTCACGTGATCAGTACATGGTAGCTACGTGATCAGTGCATGATCAGCCACGTGATCAGTGCATGATAGCCACGTGATCAGTGCATGATCAGTCACGTGATCAGTGCATGATCAGTCACGTGATCAGTGCATGATCATTCACGTGATCAGTGCATGATCAGTCACGTGATCAGTGCATGGTAGCTACGTGATCATTGCATGATCAGCCACGTGATCAGTGCATGATAGCCACGTGATCAGTGCATGATCAGTCACGTGATCAGTGCATGATCAGCCACGTGATCAGTGCATGATGCCACGTGATCAGTGCATGATAGTCACGTGATCAGTGCATGATCAGCCACGTGATCAGTGCATGATCAGCCACGTGATCAGTGCATGATATCACGTGATCAGTGCATGATCAGTCACGTGATCAGTGCATGATCAGCCACGTGATCAGTGCATGATCAGTCACGTGATCAGTGCATGATCAGCCACGTGATCAGTGCATGATCAGTCACGTGATCAGTGCATGATCAGCCACGTGATCAGTGCATGATCAGCCACGTGATCAGTGCATGATCAGCCACGTGATCAGTGCATGATCAGTCACGTGATCAGTGCATGATCAGCCACGTGATCAGTGCATGATCAGCCACGTGATCAGTGCATGATCAGCCACGTGATCAGTGCATGATCAGTTACGTGAGCAGTGTATGATCAGCCACGTGATCAGTGCATGGTCAGACACGTGAACAGTGTATGATCAGCCACGTGATCAGTGCATGATATCCAAGTGATCAGTGCATGATCATCACGTGATCAGTGTATGATCAGCCACGTGAACAGTGCATGCTCAGTCACGTGATCAGGGCCTGCTGAGCTGCGTGATTACTGTCTGCTCATCTGCTTGACAATTGCCAGCTGAGCTGCACGATTCCTGCCTGTCATCTGCTTGACAATTGCCAGCTGTGCTGCGTAATTCCTGCCTGCTCAGCTGCTTGATTATTGCCAGCTGAGCAGCATGATTCCTCACACCTGAGTTCCATGATTATTGCCTGCTGACTGTTTGATTCGTGCCTACTCAGCTCTTTGTTTATTGCCTCCAGAGGCACATGATCAGTGTATGATAGCAAACATGATCAGCGCATGATCAGTCACATGATCAGCGCCATTAAGTCACGTGATCACTACATGATAGTCATGTGATCAGTCCATGCTCAGTCACGGTATCAGTGCATGATCAGCCACGTGATCAGTGCATGATCAGCCACGTGATCAGTGCATGATAGCCACGTGATCAGTGCATGATCAGTCACGTGATCAGTGCATGACCAGGCACGTGATCAGTGCATGATCAGCCACGTGATCAGTGCATGATAGCCACGTGATCAGTGCATGATCAGTCACCTGATGGGTGTATGATCAGTCACGTGACTGTACATGGTAGCTACATGATCATTGCATGATCAGCCACGTGAGTAGTGCATGATAGCCACGTGATCAGTGCATGATCAGTCACGTGATCAGTGCATGATCAGTCATGTGATCAGTGCATGATCAGGCACGTGATCAGTGCATGATCAGCCACGTGATCAGTGCATGATAGCCACGTGATCAGTGCATGATCAGTCACGTGATCAGTGCATGATCAGTCACGTGATCAGTGCATGATCAGCCACGTGATCAGTGCATGATCAGCCACGTGATCAGTGCATGATCAGTCACGTGATCAGTGCATGATCAGTCACGTGATCAGTGCATGATAGCCACGTGATCAGTGCATGATCAGCCACGTGATCAGTGCATGATAGCCACGTGATCAGTGCATGATCAGTCACGTGATCAGTGCATGATCAGTCACGTGATCAGTGCATGATCAGTCACGTGATCAGTGCATGATCAATTACGTGATCAGTGCATGATCAGTCACGTGATCAGTACATGGTAGCTACGTGATCAGTGCATGATCAGCCACGTGATCAGTGCATGATAGCCACGTGATCAGTGCATGATCAGTCACATGATCAGTGTATGATCATCCACGTGATCAGTGCATGATCAGTCACGTGATCAGTGCATGATATAGGCGTGATCAGTGCATGATCAGTCACGTGATCAGTGCATGATCAGCCACGTGATCAGTGCATGATAGCCACGTGATGAGTGCATGATAGCCAGTGATCAGTGCATGATCAGTCACGTGATCAGTGCATGATCAGCCACGTGATCAGTGCATGATAGCCACTGATCAGTGCATGATCAGCCACGTGATCAGTGCATGATCAGACACGTGATCAGTGTATGATCAGCCACGTGATCAGTGCATGATAGCCACGTGATCAGTGCATGATCAGTCACGTGATCAGTGTATGATCAGCCACGTGAACAGTGCATGCTCAGTCACGTGATCAGGGCCTGCTGAGCTGCGTGATTACTGTCTGCTCATCTGCTTGACAATTGCCAGCTGAGCTGCACGATTCCTGCCTGTCATCTGCTTGACAATTGCCAGCTGTGCTGCGTAATTCCTGCCTGCTCAGCTGCTTGATTATTGCCAGCTGAGCAGCATGATTCCTCACACCTGAGTTCCATGATTATTGCCTGCTGACTGTTTGATTCGTGCCTACTCAGCTCTTTGTTTATTGCCTCCAGAGGCACATGATCAGTGTATGATAGCAAACATGATCAGTGCATGATCAGTCACATGATCAGCGCCATTAAGTCACGTGATCACTACATGATAGTCATGTGATCAGTCCATGCTCAGTCACGGTATCAGTGCATGATCAGCCACGTGATCAGTGCATGATCAGTCACATGATCAGTGTATGATCATCCACGTGATCAGTGCATGATCAGTCACGTGATCAGTGCATGATCAGTCACGTGATCAGTGCATGATCAGTCACGTGATCAGTGCATGATCAGCCACGTGATCAGTGCATGATAGCCACGTGATCAGTGCATGATCAGTCACGTGATCAGTGCATGATCAGTCACGTGATCAGTGCATGATCAGCCACGTGATCAGTGCATGATCAGCCACGTGATCAGTGCATGATAGCCACGTGATCAGTGCATGATCAGTCACGTGATCAGTGCATGATCAGTCACGTGATCAGTGCATGATCAATTACGTGATCAGTGCATGATCAGTCACGTGACCAGTGCATGGTAGCTACGTGATCATTGCATGATCAGCCACGTGATCAGTGCATGATAGCCACGTGATCAGTGCATGATCAGTCACGTGATCAGTGTATGATCAGCCACGTGATCAGTGCATGATAGCCACGTGATCAGTGCATGATATAGACGTGATCAGTGCATGATCAGTCACGTGATCAGTGCATGATCAGCCACGTGATCAGTGCATGATAGCCACGTGATCAGTGCATGATCAGTTACGTGAGCAGTGTATGATCAGCCACGTGATCAGTGCATGGTCAGACACGTGAACAGTGTATGATCAGCCACGTGATCAGTGCATGATAGCCACGTGATCAGTGCATGATCAGTCACGTGATCAGTGTATGATCAGCCACGTGAACAGTGCATGCTCAGTCACGTGATCAGGGCCTGCTGAGCTGCGTGATTACTGTCTGCTCATCTGCTTGACAATTGCCAGCTGAGCTGCATGATTCCTGCCTGTCATCTGCTTGACAATTGCCAGCTGTGCTGCGTAATTCCTGCCTGCTCAGCTGCTTGATTATTGCCAGCTGAGCAGCATGATTCCTCACACCTGAGTTCCATGATTATTGCCTGCTGACTGTTTGATTCGTGCCTACTCAGCTCTTTGTTTATTGCCTCCAGAGGCACATGATCAGTGTATGATAGCAAACATGATCAGTGCATGATCAGTCACATGATCAGCGCCATTAAGTCACGTGATCACTACATGATAGTCATGTGATCAGTCCATGCTCAGTCACGGTATCAGTGCATGATCAGCCACGTGATCAGTGCATGATCAGCCACGTGATCAGTGCATGATAGCCACGTGATCAGTGCATGATCAGTCACGTGATCAGTGCATGATCAGGCACGTGATCAGTGCATGATCAGTCACGTGATCAGTGCATGATCAGTCACGTGATCAGTGCATGATCAGTCACGTGATCAGTGCATGATCAGCCACGTGATCAGTGCATGATCAGTCACATGATCAGTGCATGATCAGCACGTGATCAGTGCATGATCAGTCACGTGATCAGTGCATGATAGACGTGATCAGTGCATGATCAGTCACGTGATCAGTGCATGATAGCCACGTGATCAGTGCATGATCAGTCACGTGATCAGTGCATGATCAGTCACGTGACCAGTACATGGTAGCTACGTGATCATTGCATGATCAGCCACGTGATCAGTGCATGATAGCCACGTGATCAGTGCATGATCAGTCACGTGATCAGTGCATGATCAGTCACGTGATCAGTGCATGATCAGCCACGTGATCAGTGCATGATCAGCCACGTGATCAGTGCATGATAGCCACGTGATCAGTGCATGATCAGTCACGTGATCAGTGCATGATCAGCCACGTGATCAGTGCATGATCAGCCACGTGATCAGTGCATGATCATTCACGTGATCAGTGCATGATCAGTCACGTGACCAGTACATGGTTGCTACGTGATCGTTGCATGATCAGCCACGTGAGCAGTGCATGATAGCCACGTGATCAGTGCATGATCAGTCACGTGATCAGTACATGATCAGTCACGTGAACAGTGCATGATCATTCACGTGATCTGTGCATGATCAGTCACGTGACCAGTATATGGTAGCTACGTGATCATTCCATGACGAGCCACGTGAGCAGTGCATGATAGCCACGTGATGTGTGCATGATGAGTTACGTGAGCAGAGTATGATCAGCCACGTGATCAGTGCATGAGTGCCACGTGATCAGTGCATGATATGTCACGTGACAGGTGTGTGATCAGCCACGTGAACAGTGCATGTTCAGCCACGTGATCAGTGCATGATAGCCACGTGATCAGTGCATGATCAGTTACGTGAGCAGTGTATGATCAGCCACGTGATCAGTGCATGGTCAGACACGTGAACAGTGTATGATCAGCCACGTGATCAGTGCATGATATCCAAGTGATCAGTGCATGATCATCACGTGATCAGTGTATGATCAGCCACGTGAACAGTGCATGCTCAGTCACGTGATCAGGGCCTGCTGAGCTGCGTGATTACTGTCTGCTCATCTGCTTGACAATTGCCAGCTGAGCTGCACGATTCCTGCCTGTCATCTGCTTGACAATTGCCAGCTGTGCTGCGTAATTCCTGCCTGCTCAGCTGCTTGATTATTGCCAGCTGAGCAGCATGATTCCTCACAGCTGAGTTCCATGATTATTGCCTGCTGACTGTTTGATTCGTGCCTACTCAGCTCTTTGTTTATTGCCTCCAGAGGCACATGATCAGTGTATGATAGCAAACATGATCAGTGCATGATCAGTCACATGATCAGCGCCATTAAGTCACGTGATCACTACATGATAGTCATGTGATCAGTCCATGCTCAGTCACGGTATCAGTGCATGATCAGCCACGTGATCAGTGCATGATCAGCCAGGTGATCAGTTCATGATAGCTATGTGATCAGTGCATGATCAGTCACGTGATCAGTGCATGATCAGGCAGGTGATCAGTGCATGATCAGTCACGTGATCAGTGCATGATCAGTCACGTGATCAGTGCATGATCAGTCACGTGATCAGTGCATGATCAGCCACGTGATCAGTGCATGATCAGCCACGTGATCAGTGCATGATCAGTCACGTGATCAGTGCATGATCAGTCACGTGACCAGTACATGGTAGCTACGTGATCATTGCATGATCAGCCACGTGAGCAGTGCATGATAGCCACGTGATCAGTGCATGATCAGTCACGTGATCAGTGCATGATCACTCACGTGATCAGTGCATGATCAGTCACGTGATCAGTGCATGATCAATTACGTGATCAGTGCATGATCAGTCACGTGACCAGTACATGGTAGCTACGTGATCAGTGCATGATCAGCCACGTGATCAGTGCATGATAGCCACGTGATCAGTGCATGATCAGTCACATGATCAGTGTATGATCATCACGTGATCAGTGCATGGCAGTCACGTGATCAGTGCATGATATAGACGTGATCAGTGCATGATCAGTCACGTGATCAGTGCATGATCAGCCACGTGATCAGTGCATGATAGCCAGTGATGAGTGCATGATAGCCAGTGATCAGTGCATGATCAGTCACGTGATCAGTGCATGATCAGCCACGTGATCAGTGCATGATAGCCACGTGATCAGTGCATGATCAGCCACGTGATCAGTGCATGATCAGTTACGTGAGCAGTGTATGATCAGCCACGTGATCAGTGCATGGTCAGACACGTGAACAGTGTATGATCAGCCACGTGATCAGTGCATGATAGCCACGTGATCAGTGCATGATCAGTCACGTGATCAGTGTATGATCAGCCACGTGAACAGTGCATGCTCAGTCACGTGATCTGGGCCTGCTGAGCTGCGTGATTACTGTCTGCTCATCTGCTTGACAATTGCCAGCTGAGCTGCACGATTCCTGCCTGTCATCTGCTTGACAATTGCCAGCTGTGCTGCGTAATTCCTGCCTGCTCAGCTGCTTGATTATTGCCAGCTGAGCAGCATGATTCCTCACACCTGAGTTCCATGATTATTGCCTGCTGACTGTTTGATTCGTGCCTACTCAGCTCTTTGTTTATTGCCTCCAGAGGCACATGATCAGTGTATGATAGCAAACATGATCAGCGCATGATCAGTCACATGATCAGCGCCATTAAGTCACGTGATCACTACATGATAGTCATGTGATCAGTCCATGCTCAGTCACGGTATCAGTGCATGATCAGCCACGTGATCAGTGCATGATCAGCCACGTGATCAGTTCATGATAGCCACGTGATCAGTGCATGATCAGTCACGTGATCAGTGCATGACCAGGCACGTGATCAGTGCATGATCAGCCACGTGATCAGTGCATGATAGCCACGTGATCAGTGCATGATCAGTCACCTGATGGGTGTATGATCAGTCACGTGACCAGTACATGGTAGCTACATGATCATTGCATGATCAGCCACGTGAGTAGTGCATGATAGCCACGTGATCAGTGCATGATCAGTCACGTGATCAGTGCATGATCAGTCACGACAGTGCATGATCAGTCACGTGATCAGTGCATGATCAGCCACGTGATCAGTGCATGATCAGTCACGTGATCAGTGCATGATCATCCACGTGATCAGTGCATGATCAGTCACGTGATCAGTGCATGATATAGACGTGATCAGTGCATGATCAGTCACGTGATCAGTGCATGATAGCCACGTGATCAGTGCATGATCAGTCACGTGATCAGTGCATGATCAGTCACGTGATCAGTACATGGTAGCTACATGATCAGTGCATGATCAGCCACGTGATCAGTGCATGATAGCCACGTGATCAGTGCATGATCAGTCACGTGATCAGTGCATGATCAGTCACGTGATCAGTGCATGATCAGCCACGTGATCAGTGCATGATCAGCCACGTGATCAGTGCATGATAGCCACGTGATCAGTGCATGATCAGTCACGTGATCAGTGCATGATCAGGCACGTGATCAGTGCATGATCAGCCACGTGATCAGTGCATGATCAGCCACGTGATCAGTGCATGATCAGTCACGTGATCAGTGCATGATCAGCCACGTGATCAGTGCATGATCAGTCACGTGATCAGTGCATGATCAGCCACGTGATCAGTGCATGATCAGTCACGTGATCAGTGCATGATAGACGTGATCAGTGCATGATCAGTCACGTGATCAGTGCATGATAGCCACGTGATCAGTGCATGATCAGTCACGTGATCAGTGCATGATCAGTCACGTGACCAGTACATGGTAGCTACGTGATCAGTGCATGATCAGCCACGTGATAGTGCATGATAGCCACGTGATCAGTGCATGATCAGTCACGTGATCAGTGCATGATCAGTCACGTGATCAGTGCATGATCAGTCACGTGATCAGTGCATGATCAGCCACGTGATCAGTGCATGATAGCCACGTGATCAGTGCATGATCAGTCACGTGATCAGTGCATGATCAGTCACGTGATCAGTGCATGATCACGTGATCAGTGCATGATCAGTCACGTGACCAGTATATGTAGCCACGTGATCATGCATGATCAGCCACGTGATCAGTGCATGATAGCCACGTGATCAGTGCATGATCAGTCACGTGATCAGTGCATGATCAGCCACGTGATCAGTGCATGATGCCACGTGATCAGTGCATGATCAGTCACGTGACAGTGTATGATCAGCCACGTGATCAGTGCATGGTCAGACACGTGAACAGTGTATGATCAGCCACGTGATCAGTGCATGATATCCAAGTGATCAGTGCATGATCATCACGTGATCAGTGTATGATCAGCCACGTGAACAGTGCATGCTCAGTCACGTGATCTGGGCCTGCTGAGCTGCGTGATTACTGTCTGCTCATCTGCTTGACAATTGCCAGCTGAGCTGCACGATTCCTGCCTGTCATCTGCTTGACAATTGCCAGCTGTGCTGCGTAATTCCTGCCTGCTCAGCTGCTTGATTATTGCCAGCTGAGCAGCATGATTCCTCACAGCTGAGTTCCATGATTATTGCCTGCTGACTGTTTGATTCGTGCCTACTCAGCTCTTTGTTTATTGCCTCCAGAGGCACATGATCAGTGTATGATAGCAAACATGATCAGTGCATGATCAGTCACATGATCAGCGCCATTAAGTCACGTGATCACTACATGATAGTCATGTGATCAGTCCATGCTCAGTCACGGTATCAGTGCATGATCAGCCACGTGATCAGTGCATGATCAGCCACGTGATCAGTTCATGATAGCCACGTGATCAGTGCATGATCAGTCACGTGATCAGTGCATGATCAGGCACGTGATCAGTGCATGATCAGCCACGTGATCAGTGCATGATAGCCACGTGATCAGTGCATGATCAGTCACCTGATGGGTGTATGATCAGTCACGTGACCAGTACATGGTAGCTACATGATCATTGCATGATCAGCCACGTGAGTAGTGCATGATAGCCACGTGATCAGTGCATGATCAGTCACGTGATCAGTGCATGATCAGTCATGTGATCAGTGCATGATCAGGCACGTGATCAGTGCATGATCAGCCACGTGATCAGTGCATGATAGCCACGTGATCAGTGCATGATCAGTCACGTGATCAGTGCATGATCAGTCACGTGATCAGTGCATGATCAGCCACGTGATCAGTGCATGATCAGCACGTGATCAGTGCATGATCAATTACGTGATCAGTGCATGATCAGTCACGTGATCAGTACATGGTAGCTACGTGATCATTGCATGATCAGCCACGTGATCAGTGCATGATAGCCACGTGATCAGTGCATGATCAGTCACGTGATCAGTGCATGATCAGTCACGTGATCAGTGCATGATCAGTCACGTGATCAGTGCATGATCAATTACGTGATCAGTGCATGATCAGTCACGTGATCAGTGCATGATAGCTACGTGATCAGTGCATGATCAGCCACGTGATCAGTGCATGATAGCCACGTGATCAGTGCATGATCAGTCACATGATCAGTGCATGATCATCCACGTGATCAGTGCATGATCAGTCACGTGATCAGTGCATGATATAGACGTGATCAGTGCATGATCAGTCACGTGATCAGTGCATGATCAGCCACGTGATCAGTGCATGATAGCCACGTGATCAGTGCATGATAGCCAGTGATCAGTGCATGATCAGTCACGTGATCAGTGCATGATCAGCCACGTGATCAGTGCATGATAGCCACTGATCAGTGCATGATCAGCCACGTGATCAGTGCATGATCAGCCACGTGATCAGTGCATGATCAGCCACGTGATCAGTGCATGATAGCCACGTGATCAGTGCATGATCAGCCACGTGATCAGTGCATGATCAGCCACGTGATCAGTGCATGATAGCCACGTGATCAGTGCATGATCAGTTACGTGAGCAGTGTATGATCAGCCACGTGATCAGTGCATGGTCAGACACGTGAACAGTGTATGATCAGCCACGTGATCAGTGCATGATAGCCACGTGATCAGTGCATGATCAGTCACGTGATCAGTGTATGATCAGCCACGTGAACAGTGCATGCTCAGTCACGTGATCTGGGCCTGCTGAGCTGCGTGATTACTGTCTGCTCATCTGCTTGACAATTGCCAGCTGAGCTGCACGATTCCTGCCTGTCATCTGCTTGACAATTGCCAGCTGTGCTGCGTAATTCCTGCCTGCTCAGCTGCTTGATTATTGCCAGCTGAGCAGCATGATTCCTCACACCTGAGTTCCATGATTATTGCCTGCTGACTGTTTGATTCGTGCCTACTCAGCTCTTTGTTTATTGCCTCCAGAGGCACATGATCAGTGTATGATAGCAAACATGATCAGCGCATGATCAGTCACATGATCAGCGCCATTAAGTCACGTGATCACTACATGATAGTCATGTGATCAGTCCATGCTCAGTCACGGTATCAGTGCATGATCAGCCACGTGATCAGTGCATGATCAGCCACGTGATCAGTGCATGATAGCCACGTGATCAGTGCATGATCAGTCACGTGATCAGTGCATGACCAGGCAGGTGATCAGTGCATGATCAGCCACGTGATCAGTGCATGATAGCCACGTGATCAGTGCATGATCAGTCACCTGATGGGTGTATGATCAGTCACGTGACCAGTACATGGTAGCTACATGATCATTGCATGATCAGCCACGTGAGTAGTGCATGATAGCCACGTGATCAGTGCATGATCAGTCACGTGATCAGTGCATGATCAGTCATGTGATCAGTGCATGATCAGGCACGTGATCAGTGCATGATCAGCCACGTGATCAGTGCATGATCAGTCACGTGATCAGTGCATGATCAGCCACGTGATCAGTGCATGATCAGCCACGTGATCAGTGCATGATCAATTACGTGATCAGTGCATGATCAGTCACGTGATCAGTGCATGGTAGCTACGTGATCAGTGCATGATCAGCCACGTGATCAGTGCATGATAGCCACGTGATCAGTGCATGATCAGTCACGTGATCAGTGCATGATCAGTCACGTGATCAGTGCATGATCAGTCACGTGATCAGTGCATGATCAATTACGTGATCAGTGCATGATCAGTCACGTGATCAGTGCATGATAGCTACGTGATCATTGCATGATCAGCCACGTGATCAGTGCATGATAGCCACGTGATCAGTGCATGATAGCCACGTGATCAGTGCATGATCAGTCACGTGATACGTGTGTGATCAGCCACGTGATCAGTGCATGATAGCCACGTGATCAGTGCATGATAGCCACGTGATCAGTGCATGATCAGTCACGTGATACATGTGTGATCAGCCACGTGATCAGTGCATGATCAGCCACGTGATCAGTGCATGATCAGCCACGTGATCAGTGCATGATCAGTCACGTGATCAGTACATGATCAGTCACGTGAACAGTGCATGATCATTTACGTGATCAGTGCATGATCAGTCACGTGACCAGTATATGGTAGCTACGTGATCATTCCATGACGAGCCACGTGAGCAGTGCATGATAGCCACGTGATGTGTGCATGATGAGTTACGTGAGCAGAGTATGATCAGCCACGTGATCAGTGCATGAGTGCCACGTGATCAGTGCATGATATGTCACGTGACAGGTGTGTGATCAGCCACGTGAACAGTGCATGTTCAGCCACGTGATCAGTGCATGATAGCCACGTGATCAGTGCATGATCAGTTACGTGAGCAGTGTATGATCAGCCACGTGATCAGTGCATGGTCAGACACGTGAACAGTGTATGATCAGCCACGTGATCAGTGCATGATATCCAAGTGATCAGTGCATGATCATCACGTGATCAGTGTATGATCAGCCACGTGAACAGTGCATGCTCAGTCACGTGATCAGGGCCTGCTGAGCTGCGTGATTACTGTCTGCTCATCTGCTTGACAATTGCCAGCTGAGCTGCACGATTCCTGCCTGTCATCTGCTTGACAATTGCCAGCTGTGCTGCGTAATTCCTGCCTGCTCAGCTGCTTGATTATTGCCAGCTGAGCAGCATGATTCCTCACAGCTGAGTTCCATGATTATTGCCTGCTGACTGTTTGATTCGTGCCTACTCAGCTCTTTGTTTATTGCCTCCAGAGGCACATGATCAGTGTATGATAGCAAACATGATCAGTGCATGATCAGTCACATGATCAGCGCCATTAAGTCACGTGATCACTACATGATAGTCATGTGATCAGTCCATGCTCAGTCACGGTATCAGTGCATGATCAGCCACGTGATCAGTGCATGATCAGCCACGTGATCAGTTCATGATATGTGATCAGTGCATGATCAGTCACGTGATCAGTGCATGATCAGGCACGTGATCAGTGCATGATCAGTCACGTGATCAGTGCATGATCAGTCACGTGATCAGTGCATGATCAGCCACGTGATCAGTGCATGATCAGCCACGTGATCAGTGCATGATCAATTACGTGATCAGTGCATGATCAGTCACGTGACCAGTACATGGTAGCTACGTGATCATTGCATGATCAGCCACGTGAGCAGTGCATGATAGCCACGTGATCAGTGCATGATCAGTCACGTGATCAGTGCATGATCAGTCACGTGATCAGTGCATGATCAGTCACGTGATCAGTGCATGATCAATTACGTGATCAGTGCATGATCAGTCACGTGACCAGTACATGGTAGCTACGTGATCAGTGCATGATCAGCCACGTGATCAGTGCATGATAGCCACGTGATCAGTGCATGATCAGTCACATGATCAGTGTATGATCATCCACGTGATCAGTGCATGATCAGTCATGTGATCAGTGCATGATATAGACGTGATCAGTGCATGATCAGTCACGTGATCAGTGCATGATCAGCCACGTGATCAGTGCATGATAGCCAGTGATCAGTGCATGATAGCCAGTGATCAGTGCATGATCAGTCACGTGATCAGTGCATGATCAGCCACGTGATCAGTGCATGATAGCCACGTGATCAGTGCATGATCAGCCACGTGATCAGTGCATGATCAGTCACGTGAGCAGTGTATGATCAGCCACGTGATCAGTGCATGATAGCCACGTGATCAGTGCATGATCAGTCACGTGATCAGTGTATGATCAGCCACGTGAACAGTGCATGCTCAGTCACGTGATCTGGGCCTGCTGAGCTGCGTGATTACTGTCTGCTCATCTGCTTGACAATTGCCAGCTGAGCTGCACGATTCCTGCCTGTCATCTGCTTGACAATTATCAGCTGTGCTGCGTAATTCCTGCCTGCTCAGCTGCTTGATTATTGCCAGCTGAGCAGCATGATTCCTCACAGCTGAGTTCCATGATTATTGCCTGCTGACTGTTTGATTCGTGCCTACTCAGCTCTTTGTTTATTGCCTCCAGAGGCACATGATCAGTGTATGATAGCAAACATGATCAGCGCATGATCAGTCACATGATCAGCGCCATTAAGTCACGTGATCACTACATGATAGTCATGTGATCAGTCCATGCTCAGTCACGGTATCAGTGCATGATCAGCCACGTGATCAGTGCATGATCAGCCACGTGATCAGTTCATGATAGCCACGTGATCAGTGCATGATCAGTCACGTGATCAGTGCATGATCAGGCAGGTGATCAGTGCATGATCAGCCACGTGATCAGTGCATGATAGCCACGTGATCAGTGCATGATCAGTCACCTGATGGGTGTATGATCAGTCACGTGACCAGTACATGGTAGCTACATGATCATTGCATGATCAGCCACGTGAGTAGTGCATGATAGCCACGTGATCAGTGCATGATCAGTCACGTGATCAGTGCATGATCAGTCACGTGATCAGTGCATGATAAGTCACGTGATCAGTGCATGATCAGCCACGTGATCAGTGCATGATCAGTCACGTGATCAGTACATGATAGCTACGTGATCAGTGCATGATCAGCCACGTGATCAGTGCATGATAGCCACGTGATCAGTGCATGATCAGTCACATGATCAGTGTATGATCATCCACGTGATCAGTGCATGATCAGTCACGTGATCAGTGCATGATATAGACGTGATCAGTGCATGATCAGTCACGTGATCAGTGCATGATCAGCCACGTGATCAGTGCATGATAGCCAGTTGATGAGTGCATGATAGCCAGTGATCAGTGCATGATCAGTCACGTGATCAGTGCATGATCAGCCACGTGATCAGTGCATGATAGCCACTGATCAGTGCATGATCAGCCACGTGATCAGTGCATGATCAGTCACGTGATCAGTGCATGATCAGCCACGTGATCAGTGCATGATCAGCCACGTGATCAGTGCATGATCAGCCACGTGATCAGTGCATGATAGCCACGTGATCAGTGCATGATCAGTCACGTGATCAGTGTATGATCAGCCACGTGATCAGTGCATGATAGCCACGTGATCAGTGCATGATCAGTCACGTGATCAGTGTATGATCAGCCACGTGAACAGTGCATGCTCAGTCACGTGATCTGGGCCTGCTGAGCTGCGTGATTACTGTCTGCTCATCTGCTTGACAATTGCCAGCTGAGCTGCACGATTCCTGCCTGTCATCTGCTTGACAATTATCAGCTGTGCTGCGTAATTCCTGCCTGCTCAGCTGCTTGATTATTGCCAGCTGAGCAGCATGATTCCTCACAGCTGAGTTCCATGATTATTGCCTGCTGACTGTTTGATTCGTGCCTACTCAGCTCTTTGTTTATTGCCTCCAGAGGCACATGATCAGTGTATGATAGCAAACATGATCAGCGCATGATCAGTCACATGATCAGCGCCATTAAGTCACGTGATCACTACATGATAGTCATGTGATCAGTCCATGCTCAGTCACGGTATCAGTGCATGATCAGCCACGTGATCAGTGCATGATCAGCCACGTGATCAGTGCATGATAGCCACGTGATCAGTGCATGATCAGTCACGTGATCAGTGCATGATCAGGCACGTGATCAGTGCATGATCAGCCACGTGATCAGTGCATGATAGCCACGTGATCAGTGCATGATCAGTCACCTGATGGGTGTATGATCAGTCACGTGACCAGTACATGGTAGCTACATGATCAGTGCATGATCAGCCACGTGATCAGTGCATGATAGCCACGTGATCAGTGCATGATCAGTCACGTGATCAGGGCCTGCTGAGCTGCGTGATTACTGTCTGCTCATCTGCTTGACAATTGCCAGCTGAGCTGCACGATTCCTGCCTGTCATCTGCTTGACAATTGTCAGCTGTGCTGCGTAATTCCTGCCTGCTCAGCTGCTTGATTATTGCCAGCTGAGCAGCATGATTCCTCACACCTGAGTTCCATGATTATTGCCTGCTGACTGTTTGATTCGTGCCTACTCAGCTCTTTGTTTATTGCCTCCAGAGGCACATGATCAGTGTATGATAGCAAACATGATCAGTGCATGATCAGTCACATGATCAGTGCCATTAAGTCACGTGATCACTACATGATAGTCATGTGATCAGTCCATGCTCAGTCACGTATCAGTGCATGATCAGCCACGTGATCAGTGCATGATCAGCCACGTGATCAGTGCATGATCAGCCACGTGATCAGTGCATGATCAGTCACGTGATCAGTGCATGATCAGGCACGTGATCAGTGCATGATCAGCCACGTGATCAGTGCATGATAGCCACGTGATCAGTGCATGATCAGCCACGTGATCAGTGCATGATAGCCACGTGATCAGTGCATGATCAGTCACGTGATCAGTGCATGATCAGCCACGTGATCAGTGCATGATCAGCCACGTGATCAGTGCATGATAGCCACGTGATCAGTGCATGATCAGTCACGTGATCAGTGCATGATCAGTCACGTGATCAGTACATGGTAGCTACGTGATCAGTGCATGATCAGCCACGTGATCAGTGCATGATAGCCACGTGATCAGTGCATGATCAGTCACGTGATCAGTGCATGATCAGTCACGTGATCAGTGCATGATCAGTCACGTGATCAGTGCATGATCAATTACGTGATCAGTGCATGATCAGTCACGTGACCAGTACATGGTAGCTACGTGATCATTGCATGATCAGCCACGTGATCAGTGCATGATAGCCACGTGATCAGTGCATGATCAGTCACATGATCAGTGCATGATCATCCACGTGATCAGTGCATGATCAGTCATGTGATCAGTGCATGATATAGACGTGATCAGTGCATGATCAGTCACGTGATCAGTGCATGATCAGCCACGTGATCAGTGCATGATAGCCAGTGATGAGTGCATGATAGCCAGTGATCAGTGCATGATCAGTCACGTGATCAGTGCATGATCAGCCACGTGATCAGTGCATGATAGCCACGTGATCAGTGCATGATCAGCCACGTGATCAGTGCATGATCAGTCACGTGATCAGTGCATGATCAGCCACGTGATCAGTGCATGATCAGCCACGTGATCAGTGCATGATCAGCCACGTGATCAGTGCATGATAGCCACGTGATCAGTGCATGATCAGTCACGTGATCAGTGTATGATCAGCCACGTGATCAGTGCATGATAGCCACGTGATCAGTGCATGATCAGTCACGTGATCAGTGTATGATCAGCCACGTGAACAGTGCATGCTCAGTCACGTGATCAGGGCCTGCTGAGCTGCGTGATTACTGTCTGCTCATCTGCTTGACAATTGCCAGCTGAGCTGCACGATTCCTGCCTGTCATCTGCTTGACAATTGCCAGCTGTGCTGCGTAATTCCTGCCTGCTCAGCTGCTTGATTATTGCCAGCTGAGCAGCATGATTCCTCACAGCTGAGTTCCATGATTATTGCCTGCTGACTGTTTGATTCGTGCCTACTCAGCTCTTTGTTTATTGCCTCCAGAGGCACATGATCAGTGTATGATAGCAAACATGATCAGCGCATGATCAGTCACATGATCAGCGCCATTAAGTCACGTGATCACTACATGATAGTCATGTGATCAGTCCATGCTCAGTCACGGTATCAGTGCATGATCAGCCACGTGATCAGTGCATGATAGCTATGTGATCAGTTCATGATCAGTCACGTGATCAGTGCATGATCAGGCAGGTGATCAGTGCATGATCAGCCACGTGATCAGTGCATGATAGCCACGTGATCAGTGCATGATCAGTCACCTGATGGGTGTATGATCAGTCACGTGACTGTACATGGTAGCTACATGATCATTGCATGATCAGCCACGTGAGTAGTGCATGATAGCCACGTGATCAGTGCATGATCAGTCACGTGATCAGTGCATGATCAGTCACGTGAACAGTGCATGATAAGTCACGTGATCAGTGCATGATCAATTACGTGATCAGTGCATGATCAGTCACGTGATCAGTGCATGGTAGCTACGTGATCAGTGCATGATCAGCCACGTGATCAGTGCATGATAGCCACGTGATCAGTGCATGATCAGTCACATGATCAGTGTATGATCATCCACGTGATCAGTGCATGATCAGTCACGTGATCAGTGCATGATCATCACGTGATCAGTGCATGATCAGTCACGTGATCAGTGCATGATCAGCCACGTGATCAGTGCATGATAGCCAGTGATCAGTGCATGATAGCCAGTGATCAGTGCATGATCAGTCACGTGATCAGTGCATGATCAGCCACGTGATCAGTGCATGATAGCCACTGATCAGTGCATGATCAGCCACGTGATCAGTGCATGATCAGTCACGTGATCAGTGCATGATCAGCCACGTGATCAGTGCATGATCAGACGTGATCAGTGCATGATCAGCCACGTGATCAGTGCATGATAGCCACGTGATCAGTGCATGATCAGTCACGTGATCAGTGTATGATCAGCCACGTGATCAGTGCATGATAGCCACGTGATCAGTGCATGATCAGTCACGTGATCAGTGTATGATCAGCCACGTGAACAGTGCATGCTCAGTCACGTGATCAGGGCCTGCTGAGCTGCGTGATTACTGTCTGCTCATCTGCTTGACAATTGCCAGCTGAGCTGCACGATTCCTGCCTGTCATCTGCTTGACAATTGCCAGCTGTGCTGCGTAATTCCTGCCTGCTCAGCTGCTTGATTATTGCCAGCTGAGCAGCATGATTCCTCACACCTGAGTTCCATGATTATTGCCTGCTGACTGTTTGATTCGTGCCTACTCAGCTCTTTGTTTATTGCCTCCAGAGGCACATGATCAGTGTATGATAGCAAACATGATCAGCGCATGATCAGTCACATGATCAGCGCCATTAAGTCACGTGATCACTACATGATAGTCATGTGATCAGTCCATGCTCAGTCACGGTATCAGTGCATGATCAGCCACGTGATCAGTGCATGATCAGCCACGTGATCAGTGCATGATAGCCACGTGATCAGTGCATGATCAGTCACGTGATCAGTGCATGATCAGGCACGTGATCAGTGCATGATCAGCCACGTGATCAGTGCATGATAGCCACGTGATCAGTGCATGATCAGTCACCTGATGGGTGTATGATCAGTCACGTGACCAGTACATGGTAGCTACATGATCATTGCATGATCAGCCACGTGAGTAGTGCATGATAGCCACGTGATCAGTGCATGATCAGTCACGTGATCAGTGCATGATCAGTCACGTGATCAGTGCATGATCAGTCACGTGATCAGTGCATGATCAGCCACGTGATCAGTGCATGATCAGTCACGTGATCAGTGCATGATCAGTCACGTGATCAGTGCATGATAGCACATGATCAGTGCATGATCAGCCACGTGATCAGTGCATGATAGCCACGTGATCAGTGCATGATAGTCACGTGATCAGTGCATGATCAGTCACGTGATCAGTGCATGATCAGCCACGTGATCAGTGCATGATCAGCCACGTGATCAGTGCATGATAGCCACGTGATCAGTGCATGATCAGTCACGTGATCAGTGCATGATCAGGCACGTGATCAGTGCATGATCAGCCACGTGATCAGTGCATGATAGCCACGTGATCAGTGCATGATCAGTCACGTGATCAGTGTATGATCAGTCACTGACCAGTACATGATAGCTACATGATCAGTGCATGATCAGCCACGTGATAGTGCATGATAGCCACGTGATCAGTGCATGATCAGTCACGTGATCAGTGCATGATCAGTCATGTGATCAGTGCATGATCAGGCACGTGATCAGTGCATGATCAGTCACGTGATCAGTGCATGATAGCCACGTGATCAGTGCATGATCAGTCACGTGATCAGTGCATGATCAGTCACGTGATCAGTGCATGATCAGCCACGTGATCAGTGCATGATCAGCCACGTGATCAGTGCATGATCAATTACGTGATCAGTGCATGATCAGTCACGTGACCAGTACATGGTAGCTACGTGATCATTGCATGATCAGCCACGTGATCAGTGCATGATAGCCACGTGATCAGTGCATGATCAGTCACGTGATCAGTGCATGATCAGTCACGTGATCAGTGCATGATCAGTCACGTGATCAGTGCATGATCAATTACGTGATCAGTGCATGATCAGTCACGTGATCAGTACATGGTAGCCACGTGATCATTGCATGATCAGCCACGTGATCAGTGCATGATAGCCACGTGATCAGTGCATGATAGCCACGTGATCAGTGCATGATCAGTCATGTGATACGTGTGTGATCAGCCACGTGATCAGTGCATGATAGCCACGTGATCAGTGCATGATAGCCACGTGATCAGTGCATGATCAGTCACGTGATCATGTGTGATCAGCCACGTGATCAGTGCATGATGAGCCACGTGATCAGTGCATGATCAATTACGTGATCAGTGCATGATCAGTCACGTGACCAGTACATGGTTGCTACGTGATCAGTGCATGATCAGCCACGTGAGCAGTGCATGATAGCCACGTGATCAGTGCATGATCAGTCACGTGATCAGTACATGTAGCTATGTGATCATTCCATGACGAGCCACGTGAGCAGTGCATGATAGCCACGTGATGTGTGCATGATGAGTTACGTGAGCAGAGTATGATCAGCCACGTGATCAGTGCATGAGTGCCACGTGATCAGTGCATGATATGTCACGTGACAGGTGTGTGATCAGCCACGTGAACAGTGCATGTTCAGCCACGTGATCAGTGCATGATAGCCACGTGATCAGTGCATGATCAGTTACGTGAGCAGTGTATGATCAGCCACGTGATCAGTGCATGGTCAGACACGTGAACAGTGTATGATCAGCCACGTGATCAGTGCATGATATCCAAGTGATCAGTGCATGATCATCACGTGATCAGTGTATGATCAGCCACGTGAACAGTGCATGCTCAGTCACGTGATCAGGGCCTGCTGAGCTGCGTGATTACTGTCTGCTCATCTGCTTGACAATTGCCAGCTGAGCTGCACGATTCCTGCCTGTCATCTGCTTGACAATTGCCAGCTGTGCTGCGTAATTCCTGCCTGCTCAGCTGCTTGATTATTGCCAGCTGAGCAGCATGATTCCTCACAGCTGAGTTCCATGATTATTGCCTGCTGACTGTATGATTCGTGCCTACTCAGCTCTTTGTTTATTGCCTCCAGAGGCACATGATCAGTGTATGATAGCAAACATGATCAGTGCATGATCAGTCACATGATCAGCGCCATTAAGTCACGTGATCACTACATGATAGTCATGTGATCAGTCCATGCTCAGTCACGGTATCAGTGCATGATCAGCCACGTGATCAGTGCATGATCAGCCAGGTGATCAGTTCATGATAGCTATGTGATCAGTGCATGATCAGTCACGTGATCAGTGCATGATCAGGCAGGTGATCAGTGCATGATCAGTCACGTGATCAGTGCATGATCAGTCACGTGATCAGTGCATGATCAGTCACGTGATCAGTGCATGATCAGCCACGTGATCAGTGCATGATCAGCCACGTGATCAGTGCATGATCAGTCACGTGATCAGTGCATGATCAGTCACGTGACCAGTACATGGTAGCTAGTGATCATTGCATGATCAGCCACGTGATCAGTGCATGATAGCCACGTGATCAGTGCATGATCAGTCACGTGATCAGTGCATGATCAGTCACGTGATCAGTGCATGATCAATTACGTGATCAGTGCATGATCAGTCACGTGACCAGTACATGGTAGCTACGTGATCAGTGCATGATCAGCCACGTGATCAGTGCATGATAGCCACGTGATCAGTGCATGATCAGTCACATGATCAGTGCATGATCATCCACGTGATCAGTGCATGATCAGTCACGTGATCAGTGCATGATATTCACGTGATCAGTGCATGATCAGTCACGTGATCAGTGCATGATCAGCCACGTGATCAGTGCATGATAGCCAGTTGATGAGTGCATGATAGCCAGTGATCAGTGCATGATCAGTCACGTGATCAGTGCATGATCAGCCACGTGATCAGTGCATGATAGCCACGTGATCAGTGCATGATCAGCCACGTGATCAGTGCATGATCAGTCACGTGATCAGTGCATGATCAGCCACGTGATCAGTGCATGATCAGCCACGTGATCAGTGCATGATCAGCCACGTGATCAGTGCATGATCAGCCACGTGATCAGTGCATGATCAGTCACGTGATCAGTGTATGATCAGCCACGTGATCAGTGCATGATAGCCACGTGATCAGTGCATGATCAGTCACGTGATCAGTGTATGATCAGCCACGTGAACAGTGCATGCTCAGTCACGTGATCTGGGCCTGCTGAGCTGCGTGATTACTGTCTGCTCATCTGCTTGACAATTGCCAGCTGAGCTGCACGATTCCTGCCTGTCATCTGCTTGACAATTGCCAGCTGTGCTGCGTAATTCCTGCCTGCTCAGCTGCTTGATTATTGCCAGCTGAGCAGCATGATTCCTCACACCTGAGTTCCATGATTATTGCCTGCTGACTGTTTGATTCGTGCCTACTCAGCTCTTTGTTTATTGCCTCCAGAGGCACATGATCAGTGTATGATAGCAAACATGATCAGCGCATGATCAGTCACATGATCAGCGCCATTAAGTCACGTGATCACTACATGATAGTCATGTGATCAGTCCATGCTCAGTCACGGTATCAGTGCATGATCAGCCACGTGATCAGTGCATGATCAGCCACGTGATCAGTTCATGATCAGCCACGTGATCAGTGCATGATCAGTCACGTGATCAGTGCATGACCAGGCACGTGATCAGTGCATGATCAGCCACGTGATCAGTGCATGATAGCCACGTGATCAGTGCATGATCAGTCACCTGATGGGTGTATGATCAGTCACGTGACCAGTACATGGTAGCTACATGATCATTGCATGATCAGCCACGTGAGTAGTGCATGATAGCCACGTGATCAGTGCATGATCAGTCACGTGATCAGTGCATGATCAGTCACGTGAACAGTGCATGATCAGTCACGTGATCAGTGCATGATCAGCCACGTGATCAGTGCATGATCAGTCACGTGATCAGTGCATGATCAGCCACGTGATCAGTGCATGATCAGTCACGTGATCAGTGCATGATATAGACGTGATCAGTGCATGATCAGTCACGTGATCAGTGCATGATAGCCACGTGATCAGTGCATGATCAGTCACGTGATCAGTGCATGATCAGTCACGTGATCAGTGCATGGTAGCTACGTGATCAGTGCATGATCAGCCACGTGATCAGTGCATGATAGCCACGTGATCAGTGCATGATCAGTCACGTGATCAGTGCATGATCAGTCACGTGATCAGTGCATGATCAGTCACGTGATCAGTGCATGATCAGCCACGTGATCAGTGCATGATCAGTCACGTGATCAGTGCATGATCAGTCACGTGATCAGTGCATGATAGCTACGTGATCAGTGCATGATCAGCCACGTGATCAGTGCATGATAGCCACGTGATCAGTGCATGATAGTCACGTGATCAGTGCATGATCAGTCACGTGATCAGTGCATGATCAGCCACGTGATCAGTGCATGATCAGCCACGTGATCAGTGCATGATAGCCACGTGATCAGTGCATGATCAGTCACGTGATCAGTGCATGATCAGGCACGTGATCAGTGCATGATCAGCCACGTGATCAGTGCATGATAGCCACGTGATCAGTGCATGATCAGTCACGTGATCAGTGTATGATCAGTCACTGACCAGCTACATGATCATTGCATGATCAGCCACGTGATAGTGCATGATAGCCACGTGATCAGTGCATGATCAGTCACGTGATCAGTGCATGATCAGTCATGTGATCAGTGCATGATCAGGCACGTGATCAGTGCATGATCAGTCACGTGATCAGTGCATGATAGCCACGTGATCAGTGCATGATCAGTCACGTGATCAGTGCATGATCAGTCACGTGATCAGTGCATGATCAGCCACGTGATCAGTGCATGATCAGCCACGTGATCAGTGCATGATCAATTACGTGATCAGTGCATGATCAGTCACGTGATCAGTGCATGGTAGCTACGTGATCAGTGCATGATCAGCCACGTGATCAGTGCATGATAGCCACGTGATCAGTGCATGATCAGTCACGTGATCAGTGCATGATCAGTCACGTGATCAGTGCATGATCAGTCACGTGATCAGTGCATGATCAATTACGTGATCAGTGCATGATCAGTCACGTGACCAGTGCATGATAGCCACGTGATCATTGCATGATCAGCCACGTGATCAGTGCATGATAGCCACGTGATCAGTGCATGATAGCCACGTGATCAGTGCATGATCAGTCACGTGATAGTGTGTGATCAGCCACGTGATCAGTGCATGATAGCCACGTGATCAGTGCATGATAGCCACGTGATCAGTGCATGATCAGTCACGTGATACATGTGTGATCAGCCACGTGATCAGTGCATGATGAGCCACGTGATCAGTGCATGATCAATTACGTGATCAGTGCATGATCAGTCACGTGACCAGTACATGGTTGCTACGTGATCGTGCATGATCAGCCACGTGAGCAGTGCATGATAGCCACGTGATCAGTGCATGATCAGTCACGTGATCAGTACATGGTAGCTATGTGATCATTCCATGACGAGCCACGTGAGCAGTGCATGATAGCCACGTGATGTGTGCATGATCAGTTACGTGAGCAGAGTATGATCAGCCACGTGATCAGTGCATGAGTGCCACGTGATCAGTGCATGATATGTCACGTGACAGGTGTGTGATCAGCCACGTGAACAGTGCATGTTCAGCCACGTGATCAGTGCATGATAGCCACGTGATCAGTGCATGATCAGTTACGTGAGCAGTGTATGATCAGCCACGTGATCAGTGCATGGTCAGACACGTGAACAGTGTATGATCAGCCACGTGATCAGTGCATGATATCCAAGTGATCAGTGCATGATCATCACGTGATCAGTGTATGATCAGCCACGTGAACAGTGCCTGCTCAGTCACGTGATCAGGGCCTGCTGAGCTGCGTGATTACTGTCTGCTCATCTGCTTGACAATTGCCAGCTGAGCTGCACGATTCCTGCCTGTCATCTGCTTGACAATTGCCAGCTGTGCTGCGTAATTCCTGCCTGCTCAGCTGCTTGATTATTGCCAGCTGAGCAGCATGATTCCTCACAGCTGAGTTCCATGATTATTGCCTGCTGACTGTTTGATTCGTGCCTACTCAGCTCTTTGTTTATTGCCTCCAGAGGCACATGATCAGTGTATGATAGCAAACATGATCAGTGCATGATCAGTCACATGATCAGCGCCATTAAGTCACGTGATCACTACATGATAGTCATGTGATCAGTCCATGCTCAGTCACGGTATCAGTGCATGATCAGCCACGTGATCAGTGCATGATCAGCCAGGTGATCAGTTCATGATAGCCATGTGATCAGTGCATGATCAGTCACGTGATCAGTGCATGATCAGGCAGGTGATCAGTGCATGATCAGTCACGTGATCAGTGCATGATCAGTCACGTGATCAGTGCATGATCAGTCACGTGATCAGTGCATGATCAGCCACGTGATCAGTGCATGATCAGCCACGTGATCAGTGCATGATCAGTCACGTGATCAGTGCATGATCAGTCACGTGACCAGTACATGGTAGCTAGTGATCATTGCATGATCAGCCACGTGATCAGTGCATGATAGCCACGTGATCAGTGCATGATCAGTCACGTGATCAGTGCATGATCAGTCACGTGATCAGTGCATGATCAATACGTGATCAGTGCATGATCAGTCACGTGATCAGTACATGGTAGCTACGTGATCAGTGCATGATCAGCCACGTGATCAGTGCATGATAGCCACGTGATCAGTGCATGATCAGTCACATGATCAGTGCATGATCATCCACGTGATCAGTGCATGATCAGTCACGTGATCAGTGCATGATATTCACGTGATCAGTGCATGATCAGTCACGTGATCAGTGCATGATCAGCCACGTGATCAGTGCATGATAGCCAGTGATCAGTGCATGATAGCCAGTGATCAGTGCATGATCAGTCACGTGATCAGTGCATGATCAGCCACGTGATCAGTGCATGATAGCCACGTGATCAGTGCATGATCAGCCACGTGATCAGTGCATGATCAGTCACGTGATCAGTGCATGATCAGCCACGTGATCAGTGCATGATCAGCCACGTGATCAGTGCATGATCAGCCACGTGATCAGTGCATGATAGCCACGTGATCAGTGCATGATCAGTTACGTGATCAGTGTATGATCAGCCACGTGATCAGTGCATGATAGCCACGTGATCAGTGCATGATCAGTCACGTGATCAGTGTATGATCAGCCACGTGAACAGTGCATGCTCAGTCACGTGATCTGGGCCTGCTGAGCTGCGTGATTACTGTCTGCTCATCTGCTTGACAATTGCCAGCTGAGCTGCACGATTCCTGCCTGTCATCTGCTTGACAATTGCCAGCTGTGCTGCGTAATTCCTGCCTGCTCAGCTGCTTGATTATTGCCAGCTGAGCAGCATGATTCCTCACACCTGAGTTCCATGATTATTGCCTGCTGACTGTTTGATTCGTGCCTACTCAGCTCTTTGTTTATTGCCTCCAGAGGCACATGATCAGTGTATGATAGCAAACATGATCAGCGCATGATCAGTCACATGATCAGCGCCATTAAGTCACGTGATCACTACATGATAGTCATGTGATCAGTCCATGCTCAGTCACGGTATCAGTGCATGATCAGCCACGTGATCAGTGCATGATCAGCCACGTGATCAGTGCATGATAGCCACGTGATCAGTGCATGATCAGTCACGTGATCAGTGCATGACCAGGCAGGTGATCAGTGCATGATCAGCCACGTGATCAGTGCATGATAGCCACGTGATCAGTGCATGATCAGTCACCTGATGGGTGTATGATCAGTCACGTGACCAGTACATGGTAGCTACATGATCATTGCATGATCAGCCACGTGAGTAGTGCATGATAGCCACGTGATCAGTGCATGATCAGTCACGTGATCAGTGCATGATCAGTCACGTGATCAGTGCATGATCAGTCACGTGATCAGTGCATGATCAGCCACGTGATCAGTGCATGATCAGTCACGTGATCAGTGCATGATCATCCACGTGATCAGTGCATGATCAGTCACGTGATCAGTGCATGATATAGACGTGATCAGTGCATGATCAGTCACGTGATCAGTGCATGATAGCCACGTGATCAGTGCATGATCAGTCACGTGATCAGTGCATGATCAGTCACGTGACCAGTACATGGTAGCTACGTGATCAGTGCATGATCAGCCACGTGATCAGTGCATGATAGCCACGTGATCAGTGCATGATAGTCACGTGATCAGTGCATGATCAGTCACGTGATCAGTGCATGATCAGCCACGTGATCAGTGCATGATCAGCCACGTGATCAGTGCATGATAGCCACGTGATCAGTGCATGATCAGTCACGTGATCAGTGCATGATCAGGCACGTGATCAGTGCATGATCAGCCACGTGATCAGTGCATGATAGCCACGTGATCAGTGCATGATCAGTCACGTGATCAGTGTATGATCAGTCACTGACCAGTACATGGTAGCTACGTGATCATTGCATGATCAGCCACGTGATCAGTGCATGATAGCCACGTGATCAGTGCATGATCAGTCACGTGATCAGTGCATGATCAGTCATGTGATCAGTGCATGATCAGGCACGTGATCAGTGCATGATCAGCCACGTGATCAGTGCATGATAGCCACGTGATCAGTGCATGATCAGTCACGTGATCAGTGCATGATCAGTCACGTGATCAGTGCATGATCAGCCACGTGATCAGTGCATGATCAGCCACGTGATCAGTGCATGATCAATTACGTGATCAGTGCATGATCAGTCACGTGATCAGTGCATGGTAGCTACGTGATCAGTGCATGATCAGCCACGTGATCAGTGCATGATAGCCACGTGATCAGTGCATGATCAGTCACGTGATCAGTGCATGATCAGCCACGTGATCAGTGCATGATCAGTCACGTGATCAGTGCATGATCAGTCACGTGACCAGTACATGGTAGCTACGTGATCATTGCATGATCAGCCACGTGATCAGTGCATGATAGCCACGTGATCAGTGCATGATAGCCACGTGATCAGTGCATGATCAGTCATGTGATACGTGTGTGATCAGCCACGTGATCAGTGCATGATAGCCACGTGATCAGTGCATGATAGCCACGTGATCAGTGCATGATCAGTCACGTGATACATGTGTGATCAGCCACGTGATCAGTGCATGATGAGCCACGTGATCAGTGCAGGATCAATTACGTGATCAGTGCATGATCAGTCACGTGACCAGTACATGGTTGCTACGTGATCGTTGCATGTTCAGCCACGTGAGCAGAGCATGATAGCCACGTGATCAGTGCATGATCAGTCACGTGATCAGTACATGATCAGTCACGTGAACAGTGCATGATCATTTACGTGATCTGTGCATGATCAGTCACGTGACCAGTATATGGTAGCTACGTGATCATTCCATGACGAGCCACGTGAGCAGTGCATGATAGCCACGTGATGTGTGCATGATGAGTTACGTGAGCAGAGTATGATCAGCCACGTGATCAGTGCATGAGTGCCACGTGATCAGTGCATATGTCACGAGACAGGTGTGTGATCAGCCACGTGAACAGTGCATGTTCAGCCACGTGATCAGTCCATGATAGCCACGTGATCAGTGCATGATCAGTTACCTGAGCACTGTATGATCAGCCACGTGATCAGTGCATGGTCAGACACGTGAACAGTGTATGATCAGCCATGTGATCAATGCATGATATCCAAGTGATCAGTGCATGATCATCACGTGATCAGTGTATGATCAGCCACGTGAACAGTGCATGCTCAGTCACGTGATCAGGGCCTGCTGAGCTGCGTGATTACTGTCTGCTCATCTGCTTGACAATTGCCAGCTGAGCTGCACGATTCCTGCCTGTCATCTGCTTGACAATTGACAGCTGTGCTGCGTAATTCCTGCCTGCTAGCTGCTTGATTATTGCCAGCTGAGCAGCATGATTCCTCACAGCTGAGTTCCATGATTATTGCCTGCTGACTGTATAATTCGTGCCTACTCAGCTCTTTGTTTATTGCCTCCAGAGGCACATGATCAGTGTATGATAGCAAACATTATCAGTGCATGATCAGTCACATGATCAGCGCCATTAAGTCACGTGATCACTACATGATAGTCATGTGATCAGTCCATGCTCAGTCACGGTATCAGTGCATGATCAGCCACGTGATCAGTGCATGATCAGCCACGTGATCAGTCATGATAGCCACGTGATCAGTGCATGATCAGTCACGTGATCAGTGCATGATCAGGCACGTGATCAGTGCATGATCAGTCACGTGATCAGTGCATGATCAGTCACGTGATCAGTGCATGATCAGTCACGTGATCAGTGCATGATCAGCCACGTGATCAGTGCATGATCAGTCACGTGATCAGTGCATGATCAGCCACGTGATCAGTGCATGATCAGCCACGTGATCAGTGCATGATCAGTTACGTGATCAGTGCATGATCAGTCACGTGACCAGTACATGGTAGCTAGATGATCAGTGCATGATCAGCCACGTGATCAGTGCATGATAGCCACGTGATCAGTGCATGATCAGTCACGTGATCAGTGCATGATCAGTCACGTGATCAGTGCATGATCAGTCACGTGATCAGTGCATGATCAATTACGTGATCAGTGCATGATCAGTCACGTGACCAGTACATGGTAGCTACGTGATCATTGCATGAACAGCCGCGTGAGCAGTGCATGATAGCCACGTGATCAGTGCATGATCAGTCGCATGATCAGTGCATGATCATCCGCGTGATCAGTGCATGATCAGTCACGTGATCAGTGCATGATATAGACGTGATCAGTGCATGATCAGTCACGTGATCAGTGCATGATCAGCCACGTGATCAGTGCATGATAGCCAGTTGATCAGTGCATGATAGCCAGTGATCAGTGCATGATCAGTCACGTGATCAGTGCATGATCAGCCACGTGATCAGTGCATGATCAGCCACGTGATCAGTGCATGATCAGCCACGTGATCAGTGCATGATCAGTTACGTGAGCAGTGTATGATCAGCCACGTGATCAGTGCATGGTCAAACACGTGAACAGTGTATGATCAGCCACGTGATCAGTGCATGATAGCCACGTGATCAGTGCATGATCAGTTACGTGATCAGTGTATGATCAGCCACGTGAACAGTGCATGCTCAGTCACGTGATCTGGGCCTGCTGAGCTGCGTGATTACTGTCTGCTCATCTGCTTGACAATTGCCAGCTGAGCTGCACGATTCCTGCCTGTCATCTGCTTGACAATTGTCAGCTGTGCTGCGTAATTCCTGCCTGCTCAGCTGCTTGATTATTGCCAGCTGAGCAGCATGATTCCTCACACCTGAGTTCCATGATTATTGCCTGCTGACTGTTTGATTCGTGCCTACTCAGCTCTTTGTTTATTGCCTCCAGAGGCACATGATCAGTGTATGATAGCAAACATGATCAGCGCATGATCAGTCACATGATCAGCGCCATTAAGTCACGTGATCACTACATGATAGTCATGTGATCAGTCCATGCTCAGTCACGGTATCAGTGCATGATCAGCCACGTGATCAGTGCATGATCAGCCACGTGATCAGTGCATGATAGCCACGTGATCAGTGCATGATCAGTCACGTGATCAGTGCATGACCAGGCACGTGATCAGTGCATGATCAGCCACGTGATCAGTGCATGATAGCCACGTGATCAGTGCAGGATCCGTCACCTGATGGGTGTATGATCAGTCACGTGACCAGTACATGGTAGCTACATGATCATTGCATGATCAGCCACGTGAGTAGTGCATGATAGCCACGTGATCAGTGCATGATCAGTCACGTGATCAGTGCATGATCAGTCATGTGATCAGTGCATGATCAGGCACGTGATCAGTGCATGATCAGCCACGTGATCAGTGCATGATAGCCACGTGATCAGTGCATGATCAGTCACGTGATCAGTGCATGATCAGTCACGTGATCAGTGCATGATCAGCCACGTGATCAGTGCATGATCAGCCACGTGATCAGTGCATGATCAATCACGTGATCAGTGCATGATCAGTCACGTGATCAGTGCATGGTAGCTACGTGATCAGTGCATGATCAGCCACGTGATCAGTGCATGATAGCCACGTGATCAGTGCATGATCAGTCACGTGATCAGTGCATGATCAGCCACGTGATCAGTGCATGATCAGTCACGTGATCAGTGCATGATCAATCACGTGATCAGTGCATGATCAGTCACGTGACCAGTACATGGTAGCTACGTGATCATTGCATGATCAGCCACGTGATCAGTGCATGATAGCCACGTGATCAGTGCATGATAGCCACGTGATCAGTGCATGATCAGTCATGTGATAGTGTGTGATCAGCCACGTGATCAGGGCATGAGAGCCACGTGATCAGTGCATGATAGCCACGTGATCAGTGCATGATCAGTCACGTGATACATGTGTGATCAGCCACGTGATCAGTGCATGATGAGCCACGTGATCAGTGCAGGATCAATTACGTGATCAGTGCATGATCAGTCACGTGACCAGTACATGGTTGCTACGTGATCGTTGCATGATCAGCCACGTGAGCAGAGCATGATAGCCACGTGATCAGTGCATGATCAGTCACGTGATCAGTACATGATCAGTCACGTGAACAGTGCATGATCATTTACGTGATCTGTGCATGATCAGTCACGTGACCAGTATATGGTAGCTACGTGATCATTCCATGACGAGCCACGTGAGCAGTGCATGATAGCCACGTGATGTGTGCATGATGAGTTACGTGAGCAGAGTATGATCAGCCACGTGATCAGTGCATGAGTGCCACGTGATCAGTGCATGATATGTCACGTGACAGGTGTGTGATCAGCCACGTGAACAGTGCATGTTCAGCCACGTGATCAGTGCATGATAGCCACGTGATCAGTGCATGATCAGTTACCTGAGCACTGTATGATCAGCCACGTGATCAGTGCATGGTCAGACACGTGAACAGTGTATGATCAGCCACGTGATCAGTGCATGATATCCAAGTGATCAGTGCATGATCATCACGTGATCAGTGTATGATCAGCCACGTGAACAGTGCCTGCTCAGTCACGTGATCAGGGCCTGCTGAGCTGCGTGATTACTGTCTGCTCATCTGCTTGACAATTGCCAGCTGAGCTGCACGATTCCTGCCTGTCATCTGCTTGACAATTGACAGCTGTGCTGCATAATTCCTGCCTGCTAGCTGCTTGATTATTGCCAGCTGAGCAGCATGATTCCTCACAGCTGAGTTCCATGATTATTGCCTGCTGACTGTTTGATTCGTGCCTACTCAGCTCTTTGTTTATTGCCTCCAGAGGCACATGATCAGTGTATGATAGCAAACATGATCAGTGCATGATCAGTCACATGATCAGAGCCATTAAGTCACGTGATCACTACATGATAGTCATGTGATCAGTCCATGCTCAGTCACGGTATCAGTGCATGATCAGCCACGTGATCAGTGCATGATCAGCCACGTGATCAGTGCATGATAGTTATGTGATCAGTGCATGATTTGTCACGTGATCAGTGCATGATCAGGCACGTGATCAGTGCATGATCAGTCACGTGATCAGTGCATGATCAGTCACGTGATCAGTGCATGATCAGTCACGTGATCAGTGCATGATCAGCCACGTGATCAGTGCATGATCAGTCACGTGATCAGTGCATGATCAGCCACGTGATCAGTGCATGATCAGCCACGTGATCAGTGCATGATCAGTTACGTGATCAGTGCATGATCAGTCACGTGACCAGTATATGGTAGCTAGTGATCAGTGCATGATCAGCCACGTGATCAGTGCATGATAGCCACGTGATCAGTGCATGATCAGTCACGTGATCAGTGCATGATCAGTCACGTGATCAGTGCATGATCAGCCACGTGATCAGTGCATGATCAATTACGTGATCAGTGCATGATCAGTCACGTGACCAGTACATGGTAGCTACGTGATCATTGCATGATCAGCCACGTGAGCAGTGCATGATAGCCACGTGATCAGTGCATGATCAGTCACGTGATCAGTGCATGATCATCCACGTGATCAGTGCATGATCAGTCACGTGATCAGTGCATGATATAGACGTGATCAGTGCATGATCAGTCACGTGATCAGTGCATGATCAGCCACGTGATCAGTGCATGATAGCCAGTGATCAGTGCATGATAGCCAGTGATCAGTGCATGATCAGTCACGTGATCAGTGCATGATCAGCCACGTGATCAGTGCATGATCAGCCACGTGATCAGTGCATGATCAGCCACGTGATCAGTGCATGATCAGACACGTGAGCAGTGTATGATCAGCCACGTGATCAGTGCATGGTCAAACAGGTGAACAGTGTATGATCAGCCACGTGATCAGTGCATGATAGCCACGTGATCAGTGCATGATCAGTTACGTGATCAGTGTATGATCAGCCACGTGAACAGTGCATGCTCAGTCACGTGATCTGGGCCTGCTGAGCTGCGTGATTACTGTCTGCTCATCTGCTTGACAATTGCCAGCTGAGCTGCACGATTCCTGCCTGTCATCTGCTTGACAATTGCCAGCTGTGCTGCGTAATCCTGCCTGCTCAGCTGCTTGATTATTGCCAGCTGAGCAGCATGATTCCTCACACCTGAGTTCCATGATTATTGCCTGCTGACTGTTTGATTCGTGCCTACTCAGCTCTTTGTTTATTGCCTCCAGAGGCACATGATCAGTGTATGATAGCAAACATGATCAGCGCATGATCAGTCACATGATCAGCGCCATTAAGTCACGTGATCACTACATGATAGTCATGTGATCAGTCCATGCTCAGTCACGGTATCAGTGCATGATCAGCCACGTGATCAGTGCATGATCAGCCACGTGATCAGTTCATGATCAGCCACGTGATCAGTGCATGATCAGTCACGTGATCAGTGCATGACCAGGCACGTGATCAGTGCATGATCAGCCACGTGATCAGTGCATGATAGCCACGTGATCAGTGCAGGATCCGTCACCTGATGGGTGTATGATCAGTCACGTGACCTGTACATGGTAGCTACATGATCATTGCATGATCAGCCACGTGAGTAGTGCATGATAGCCACGTGATCAGTGCATGATCAGTCACGTGATCAGTGCATGATCAGTCATGTGATCAGTGCATGATCAGGCACGTGATCAGTGCATGATCAGCCACGTGATCAGTGCATGATAGCCACGTGATCAGTGCATGATCAGTCACGTGATCAGTGCATGATCAGTCACGTGATCAGTGCATGATCAGCCACGTGATCAGTGCATGATCAGCCACGTGATCAGTGCATGATCAGTTACGTGATCAGTGCATGATCAGTCACGTGATCAGTGCATGGTAGCCACGTGATCAGTGCATGATCAGCCACGTGATCAGTGCATGATAGCCACGTGATCAGTGCATGATCAGTCACGTGATCAGTGCATGATCAGCCACGTGATCAGTGCATGATCAGTCACGTGATCAGTGCATGATCAGTCACGTGATCAGTGCATGATCAGTCACGTGATCAGTGCATGATAGCCACGTGATCAGTGCATGATCAGCCACGTGATCAGTGCATGATAGCCACGTGATCAGTGCATGATAGCCACGTGATCAGTGCATGATCAGTCACGTGATCAGTGTGTGATCAGCCACGTGATCAGTGCATGATAGCCACGTGATCAGTGCATGATAGCCACGTGATCAGTGCATGATCAGTCACGTGATCATGTGTGATCAGCCACGTGATCAGTGCATGATGAGCCACGTGATCAGTGCATGATCAATTACGTGATCAGTGCATGATCAGTCACGTGACCAGTACATGGTTGCTACGTGATCGTGCATGATCAGCCACGTGAGCAGTGCATGATAGCCACGTGATCAGTGCATGATCAGTCACGTGATCAGTGCATGATCAGTCACGTGAACAGTGCATGATCATTTACGTGATCAGTGCATGATCAGTCACGTGACCAGTATATGGTAGCTACGTGATCATTCCATGACAGCCACGTGAGCAGTGCATGATAGCCACTTGATGTGTGCATGATCAGTTACGTGAGCAGTGTATGATCAGCCACGTGATCAGTGCATGAGTGCCACGTGATCAGTGCATGATATGTCACGTGACAGTGTGTGATCAGCCACGTGATCAGTGCATGATCAGCCACGTGATCAGTGCATGATAGCCACGTGATCAGTGCATGATCAGTCACGTGATCAGTGCATGATCAGCCACGTGATCAGTGCATGATCAGACACGTGATCAGTGTATGATCAGCCACGTGATCAGTGCATGATATCCACGTGATCAGTGCATGATCATCACGTGATCAGTGCATGATCAGCCACGTGAACAGTGCCTGCTCAATCAGCATGATCAGTCACCTGATGGGTGTATGATCATTCACGTGACCAGTACATGGTAGCTACATGATCATTGCATGATCAGCCACGTGATAGTGCATGATAGCCACGTGATCAGTGCATGATAGTCACGTGATCAGTGCATGATCAGTCACGTGATCAGTGCATGATCAGCCACGTGATCAGTGCATGATCAGCCACGTGATCAGTGCATGATAGCTACGTGATCAGTGCATGATCAGTCACGTGATCAGTGCATGATCAGTCACGTGATCAGTGCATGATCAGCCACGTGATCAGTGCATGATAGCCACGTGATCAGTGCATGATCAGTCACGTGATCAGTGCATGATCAGTCACGTGATCAGTGCATGGTAGCTACGTGATCAGTGCATGATCAGCCACGTGATCAGTGCATGATAGCCACGTGATCAGTGCATGATCAGTCACGTGATCAGTGCATGATCAGTCACGTGATCAGTGCATGATCAGTCACGTGATCAGTGCATGATCAGCCACGTGATCAGTGCATGATCAGTCACGTGATCAGTGCATGATCAGCCACGTGATCAGTGCATGATCAGTCACGTGATCAGTGCATGATATAGACGTGATCAGTGCATGATCAGTCACGTGATCAGTGCATGATAGCCACGTGATCAGTGCATGATCAGTCACGTGATCAGTGCATGATCAGTCACGTGATCAGTGCATGATAGCTACATGATCAGTGCATGATCAGCCACGTGATCAGTGCATGATAGCCACGTGATCAGTGCATGATCAGTCACGTGATCAGTGCATGATCAGTCACGTGATCAGTGCATGATCAGCCACGTGATCAGTGCATGATCAGCCACGTGATCAGTGCATGATAGCCACGTGATCAGTGCATGATCAGTCACGTGATCAGTGCATGATCAGGCACGTGATCAGTGCATGATCAGCCACGTGATCAGTGCATGATAGCCACGTGATCAGTGCATGATCAGTCACGTGATCAGTGCATGATCAGTCACGTGACCAGTACATGGTAGCTACGTGATCAGTGCATGATCAGCCACGTGATCAGTGCATGATAGCCACGTGATCAGTGCATGATCAGTCACGTGATCAGTGCATGATCAGTCACGTGATCAGTGCATGATCAGTCACGTGATCAGTGCATGATCAATTACGTGATCAGTGCATGATCAGTCACGTGATCAGTACATGGTAGCTACGTGATCAGTGCATGATCAGCCACGTGATCAGTGCATGATCAGTCACATGATCAGTGCATGATCATCCGCGTGATCAGTGCATGATCAGTCACGTGATCAGTGCATGATATAGACGTGATCAGTGCATGATCAGTCACGTGATCAGTGTATGATCAGCCACGTGATCAGTGCATGATAGCCAGTGATCAGTGCATGATAGCCAGTGATCAGTGCATGATCAGTCACGTGATCAGTGCATGATCAGCCACGTGATCAGTGCATGATAGCCACGTGATCAGTGCATGATCAGCCACGTGATCAGTGCATGATCAGTCACGTGATCAGTGCATGATCAGCCACGTGATCAGTGCATGATCAGCCACGTGATCAGTGCATGATCAGCCACGTGATCAGTGCATGATCAGCCACGTGATCAGTGCATGATCAGTTACGTGATCAGTGTATGATCAGCCACGTGATCAGTGCATGATAGCCACGTGATCAGTGCATGATCAGTTACGTGATCAGTGTATGATCAGCCACGTGAACAGTGCATGCTCAGTCACGTGATCAGGGCCTGCTGAGCTGCGTGATTACTGTCTGCTCATCTGCTTGACAATTGCCAGCTGAGCTGCACGATTCCTGCCTGTCATCTGCTTGACAATTGTCAGCTGTGCTGCGTAATTCCTGCCTGCTCAGCTGCTTGATTATTGCCAGCTGAGCAGCATGATTCCTCACACCTGAGTTCCATGATTATTGCCTGCTGACTGTTTGATTCGTGCCTACTCAGCTCTTTGTTTATTGCCTCCAGAGGCACATGATCAGTGTATGATAGCAAACATGATCAGCGCATGATCAGTCACATGATCAGCGCCATTAAGTCACGTGATCACTACATGATAGTCATGTGATCAGTCCATGCTCAGTCACGGTATCAGTGCATGATCAGCCACGTGATCAGTGCATGATCAGCCACGTGATCAGTGCATGATAGCCACGTGATCAGTGCATGATCAGTCACGTGATCAGTGCATGATCAGGCACGTGATCAGTGCATGATCAGCCACGTGATCAGTGCATGATAGCCACGTGATCAGTGCATGATCAGTCACCTGATGGGTGTATGATCAGTCACGTGACCAGTACATGGTAGCTACATGATCATTGCATGATCAGCCACGTGAGTAGTGCATGATAGCCACGTGATCAGTGCATGATCAGTCACGTGATCAGTGCATGATCAGTCACGTGATCAGTGCATGATCAGTCACGTGATCAGTGCATGATCAGCCACGTGATCAGTGCATGATCAGTCACGTGATCAGTGCATGATCAGCCACGTGATCAGTGCATGATCAGTCACGTGATCAGTGCATGATATAGACGTGATCAGTGCATGATCAGTCACGTGATCAGTGCATGATAGCCACGTGATCAGTGCATGATCAGTCACGTGATCAGTGCATGATCAGTCACGTGATCAGTGCATGATAGCTACATGATCAGTGCATGATCAGCCACGTGATCAGTGCATGATAGCCACGTGATCAGTGCATGATAGTCACGTGATCAGTGCATGATCAGTCACGTGATCAGTGCATGATCAGCCACGTGATCAGTGCATGATCAGCCACGTGATCAGTGCATGATAGCCACGTGATCAGTGCATGATCAGTCACGTGATCAGTGCATGATCAGTGATCAGTGCATGATCAGCCACGTGATCAGTGCATGATAGCCACGTGATCAGTGCATGATCAGTCACGTGATCAGTGCATGATCAGTCACGTGACCAGTACATGGTAGCTACATGATCAGTGCATGATCAGCCACGTGATCAGTGCATGATCAGTCACGTGATCAGTGCATGATCAGTCACGTGATCAGTGCATGATCAGTCACGTGATCAGTGCATGATCAGCCACGTGATCAGTGCATGATCAGTCACGTGATCAGTGCATGATCAGCCACGTGATCAGTGCATGATCAGTCACGTGATCAGTGCATGATATAGACGTGATCAGTGCATGATCAGTCACGTGATCAGTGCATGATAGCCACGTGATCAGTGCATGATCAGTCACGTGATCAGTGCATGATCAGTCACGTGACCAGTACATGGTAGCTACGTGATCAGTGCATGATCAGCCACGTGATCAGTGCATGATAGCCACGTGATCAGTGCATGATCAGTCACGTGATCAGTGCATGATCAGTCACGTGATCAGTGCATGATCAGCCACGTGATCAGTGCATGATATCACGTGATCAGTGCATGATCAGTCACGTGATCAGTGCATGATCAGCCACGTGATCAGTGCATGATAGCCAGTGATCAGTGCATGATAGCCAGTGATCAGTGCATGATCAGTCACGTGATCAGTGCATGATCAGCCACGTGATCAGTGCATGATAGCCACGTGATCAGTGCATGATCAGCCACGTGATCAGTGCATGATCAGCCACGTGATCAGTGCATGATCAGCCACGTGATCAGTGCATGATCAGCCACGTGATCAGTGCATGATCAGCCACGTGATCAGTGCATGATCAGCCACGTGATCAGTGCATGATCAGTCACGTGATCAGTGTATGATCAGCCACGTGATCAGTGCATGATAGCCACGTGATCAGTGCATGATCAGTCACGTGAGCAGCGTATGATCAGCCACGTGAACAGTGCATGCTCAGTCACGTGATCAGGGCCTGCTGAGCTGCGTGATTACTGTCTGCTCATCTGCTTGACAATTGCCAGCTGAGCTGCACGATTCCTGCCTGTCATCTGCTTGACAATTGCCAGCTGTGCTGCGTAATTCCTGCCTGCTCAGCTGCTTGATTATTGCCAGCTGAGCAGCATGATTCCTCACAGCTGAGTTCCATGATTATTGCCTGCTGACTGTTTGATTCGTGCCTACTCAGCTCTTTGTTTATTGCCTCCAGAGGCACATGATCAGTGTATGATAGCAAACATGATCAGCGCATGATCAGTCACATGATCAGCGCCATTAAGTCACGTGATCACTACATGAAAGTCATGTGATCAGTCCATGCTCAGTCACGGTATCAGTGCATGATCAGCCACGTGATCAGTGCATGATCAGCCACGTGATCAGTGCATGATAGCTACGTGATCAGTGCATGATCAGTCACGTGATCAGTGCATGATCAGGCACGTGATCAGTGCATGATCAGCCACGTGATCAGTGCATGATAGCCACGTGATCAGTGCATGATCAGTCACCTGATGGGTGTATGATCAGTCACGTGACCAGTACATGGTAGCTACATGATCATTGCATGATCAGCCACGTGAGTAGTGCATGATAGCCACGTGATCAGTGCATGATCAGTCACGTGATCAGTGCATGATCAGTCACGTGATCAGTGCATGATCAGTCACGTGATCAGTGCATGATCAGCCACGTGATCAGTGCATGATCAGTCACGTGATCAGTGCATGATCAGCCACGTGATCAGTGCATGATCAGTCACGTGATCAGTGCATGATATAGACGTGATCAGTGCATGATCAGTCACGTGATCAGTGCATGATAGCCACGTGATCAGTGCATGATCAGTCACGTGATCAGTGCATGATCAGTCACGTGATCAGTGCATGATAGCTACGTGATCAGTGCATGATCAGCCACGTGATCAGTGCATGATAGCCACGTGATCAGTGCATGATAGTCACGTGATCAGTGCATGATCAGTCACGTGATCAGTGCATGATCAGCCACGTGATCAGTGCATGATCAGCCACGTGATCAGTGCATGATAGCTACGTGATCAGTGCATGATCAGTCACGTGATCAGTGCATGATCAGTCACGTGATCAGTGCATGATCAGCCACGTGATCAGTGCATGATAGCCACGTGATCAGTGCATGATCAGTCACGTGATCAGTGCATGATCAGTCACGTGACCAGTGCATGGTAGCTACGTGATCAGTGCATGATCAGCC
The DNA here is from genome assembly GCF_032452875.1 of Bos javanicus. NCBI lineage: Eukaryota > Metazoa > Chordata > Mammalia > Artiodactyla > Bovidae > Bos > Bos javanicus. Next base: position 440,818 of record NW_026893688.1, on the reverse strand, counting down.
ACGTGATCAGTGCATGATAGCCACGTGATCAGTGCATGATCAGTCACGTGATCAGTGCATGATCAGTCATGTGATCAGTGCATGATCAGGCACGTGATCAGTGCATGATCAGCCACGTGATCAGTGCATGATAGCCACGTGATCAGTGCATGATCAGTCACGTGATCAGTGCATGATCAGTCACGTGATCAGTGCATGATCAGCCACGTGATCAGTGCATGATCAGCCACGTGATCAGTGCATGATCAATCACGTGATCAGTGCATGATCAGTCACGTGATCAGTGCATGGTAGCTACGTGATCAGTGCATGATCAGCCACGTGATCAGTGCATGATAGCCACGTGATCAGTGCATGATCAGTCACGTGATCAGTGCATGATCAGTCACGTGATCAGTGCATGATCAGTCACGTGATCAGTGCATGATCAATTACGTGATCAGTGCATGATCAGTCACGTGACCAGTGCATGGTAGCTACGTGATCATTGCATGATCAGCCACGTGATCAGTGCATGATAGCCACGTGATCAGTGCATGATAGCCACGTGATCAGTGCATGATCAGTCATGTGATAGTGTGTGATCAGCCACGTGAATAGGGCATGATATCCACGTGATCAGTGCATGAGAGCCACGTGATCAGTGCATGATCAGTCACGTGATACATGTGTGATCAGCCACGTGATCAGTGCATGATGAGCCACGTGATCAGTGCATGATCAATTACGTGATCAGTGCATGATCAGTCACGTGACCAGTACATGGTTGCTACGTGATCGTTGCATGATCAGCCACGTGAGCAGTGCATGATAGCCACGTGATCAGTGCATGATCAGTCACGTGATCAGTGCATGATCAGTCACGTGATCAGTGCATGATCATTTACGTGATCAGTGCATGATCAGTCACGTGACCAGTATATGGTAGCTACGTGATCATTCCATGACAGCCACGTGAGCAGTGCATGATAGCCACGTGATGTGTGCATGATCAGTTACGTGAGCAGAGTATGATCAGCCACGTGATCAGTGCATGAGTGCCACGTGATCAGTGCATGATATGTCACGTGACAGGTGTGTGATCAGCCACGTGAACAGTGCATGTTCAGCCACGTGATCAGTGCATGATAGCCACGTGATCAGTGCATGATCAGTTACCTGAGCACTGTATGATCAGCCACGTGATCAGTGCATGGTCAGACACGTGAACAGTGTATGATCAGCCACGTGATCAGTGCATGATATCCAAGTGATCAGTGCATGATCATCACGTGATCAGTGTATGATCAGCCACGTGAACAGTGCCTGCTCAGTCACGTGATCAGGGCCTGCTGAGCTGCGTGATTACTGTCTGCTCATCTGCTTGACAATTGCCAGCTGAGCTGCACGATTCCTGCCTGTCATCTGCTTGACAATTGCCAGCTGTGCTGCGTAATTCCTGCCTGCTAGCTGCTTGATTATTGCCAGCTGAGCAGCATGATTCCTCACAGCTGAGTTCCATGATTATTGCCTGCTGACTGTTTGATTCGTGCCTACTCAGCTCTTTGTTTATTGCCTCCAGAGGCACATGATCAGTGTATGATAGCAAACATTATCAGTGCATGATCAGTCACATGATCAGCGCCATTAAGTCACGTGATCACTACATGATAGTCATGTGATCAGTCCATGCTCAGTCACGGTATCAGTGCATGATCAGCCACGTGATCAGTGCATGATCAGCCACGTGATCAGTTCATGATAGCCATGTGATCAGTGCATGATCAGTCACGTGATCAGTGCATGATCAGGCACGTGATCAGTGCATGATCAGTCACGTGATCAGTGCATGATCAGTCACGTGATCAGTGCATGATCAGCCACGTGATCAGTGCATGATCAGCCACGTGATCAGTGCATGATCAGTTACGTGATCAGTGCATGATCAGTCACGTGACCAGTGCATGGTAGCTACGTGATCATTGCATGATCAGCCACGTGATCAGTGCATGATAGCCACGTGATCAGTGCATGATCAGTCACGTGATCAGTGCATGATCAGTCACGTGATCAGTGCATGATCAGGCACGTGATCAGTGCATGATCAGCCACGTGATCAGTGCATGATAGCCACGTGATCAGTGCATGATCAGTCACGTGATCAGTGCATGATCAGCCACGTGATCAGTGCATGATCAGCCACGTGATCAGTGCATGATCAGTCACGTGATCAGTGCATGATCAGTCACGTGATCAGTATATGGTAGCTACGTGATCAGTGCATGATCAGCCACGTGATCAGTGCATGATAGCCACGTGATCAGTGCATGATCAGTCACGTGATCAGTGCATGATCAGTCACGTGATCAGTGCATGATCAGTCACGTGATCAGTGCATGATCAATTACGTGATCAGTGCATGATCAGTCACGTGACCAGTGTATGGTAGCTACGTGATCAGTGCATGATCAGCCACGTGATCAGTGCATGATAGCCACGTGATCAGTGCATGATCAGTCACGTGATCAGTGCATGATCAGTCACGTGATCAGTGCATGATCAGTCACGTGATCAGTGCATGATCAGCCACGTGATCAGTGCATGATAGCCACGTGATCAGTGCTTGATCAGTCAAGTGATACGTGTGTGATCAGCCACGTGATCAGGGCATGATATCCACGTGATCAGTGCATGATAGCCACGTGATCAGTGCATGAGAGCCACGTGATCAGTGCATGATCAGTCACGTGATACATGTGTGATCAGCCACGTGATCAGTGCATGATGAGCCACGTGATCAGTGCAGGATTAATTACGTGATCAGTGCATGATCAGTCACGTGACCAGTACATGGTTGCTACGTGATCGTTGCATGATCAGCCACGTGAGCAGTGCATGATAGCCACGTGATCAGTGCATGATCAGTCTCGTGATCAGTACATGATCAGTCACGTGAACAGTGCATGATCATTTATGTGATCTGTGCATGATCAGTCACGTGACCAGTATATGGTAGCTATGTGATCATTCCATGACGAGCCACGTGAGCAGTGCATGATAGCCACGTAATGTGTGCATGATGAGTTACGTGAGCAGAGTATGATCAGCCACGTGATCAGTGCATGACTGCCACGTGATCAGTGCATGATATGTCACGTGACAGGTGTGTGATCAGCCACGTGAACAGTGCAGGTTCAGCCACGTGATCAGTCCATGATAGCCACGTGATCAGTGCATGATCAGTTACTTGAGCACTGTATGATCAGCCACGTGATCAGTGCATGATATCCAAGTGATCAGTGCATGATCATCACGTGATCAGTGTATGATCAGCCACGTGAACAGTGCCTGCTCAGTCACGTGATCAGGGCCTGCTGAACGGCGTGATTACTGTCTGCTCATCTGCTTGACAATTGCCAGCTGAGCTGCACGATTCCTGCCTGTCATCTGCTTGACAATTGACAGCTGTGCTGCGTAATTCCTGCCTGCTAGCTGCTTGATTATTGCCAGCTGAGCAGCATGATTCCTCACAGCTGAGTTCCATGATTATTGCCTGCTGACTGTATAATTCGTGCCTACTCAAATCTTTGTTTATTGCCTCCAGAGGCACATGATCAGTATATGATAGCAAACATTATCAGTGCATGATCAGTCACATGATCAGAGCCATTAAGTCACGTGATCACTACATGATAGTCATGTGATCAGTCCATGCTCAGTCACGGTATCAGTGCATGATCAGCCACGTGATCAGTGCATGATCAGCCAGGTGATCAGTTCATGATAGCTATGTGATCAGTTCATGATTTGTCACGTGATCTGTGCATGACCAGGCAGGTGATCAGTGCATGATCAGTCACGTGATCAGTGCATGATCAGTCACGTGATCAGTGCATGATCAGTCACGTGATCAGTGGATGATCAGCCACGTGATCAGTGCATGATCAGCCACATGATCAGTGCATGATCAATTACGTGATCAGTGCATGATCAGTCACGTGACCAGTGTATGGTAGCTAGGTGATCATTGCATGATCAGCCACATGAGCCGGGCATGATAGCCACGAGATCAGTGCATGATCAGTCACGTGATCAGTGCATGATCACTCACGTTAACAGTGCATGATAAGTCACCTGATCAGTGCATGATCAATTACGTGATCAGTGCATGATCACTCACGTGACCAGTACATGGTAGCTACGTGATCATTGCATGAACAGCCGCATGAGCAGTGCATGATAGCCACGTGATCAGTGCATGATCTGTCGCATGATCAGTGTATGATCATCCGGGTGATCAGTGCATGGGCAGTCATGTGATCAGTGCATGATATAGACGTGATTAGTGCATGATCAGTCTCGTGATCAGTGTATGATCAACCACGTGATCAGTGCACGATAGCCAGTTAATGAGTGCACGATAGCCAGATGATCAGTGCATTATCAGTCACGTGATCAGTGTATGATCAGCCACGTAATAAGTGCATGATAGCCAATTGATCAGTGTATGATCAGCCACGTGATCAGTGCATGATCAGTTACGTGAGCAGTGTATGATCAGCCACGTGATCAGTGCATGGTCAAACACGTGAACAGTGTATGATCAGCCACGTGATCAGTGCATGATAGCCACGTGATCAGTGCATTATCAGTTACGTGAGCAGCGTATGATCAGCCACGTGAACAGTGCATTCTCAGTCACGTGATCTGGGCCTGCTGAGCTGCGTGATTACCGTCTGCTCATCTGCTTGACAATTGCCAGCTGAGCTGCACGATTCCTGCCTGTCATCTGCTTGACAATTATCAGCTGTGCTGCGTAATTCCTGCCTGCTCAGCTGCTTGATTATTGCCAGCTGAGCAGCATGATTCCTCACACCTGAGTTCCATGATTATTGCCTGCTGACTGTTTGATTCGTGCCTACTCAGCTCTTTGTTTATTGCCTCCAGAGGCACATGATCAGTGTATGATAGCAAACATGATCAGCGCATGATCAGTCACATGATCAGCGCCATTAAGTCACGTGATCACTACATGATAGTCATGTGATCAGTCCATGCTCAGTCACGGTATCAGTGCATGATCAGCCACGTGATCAGTGCATGATCAGCCAGGTGATCAGTTCATGATAGCTATGTGATCAGTTCATGATTTGTCACGTGATCTGTGCATGACCAGGCAGGTGATCAGTGTATGATCAGCCACGTGAACAGTGCATGATAGCCACGTGATCAGTGCATGATCCGTCACCTGATGGGTGTATGATCAGTCACCTGACCGGTACATGGTAGCTATATGATCATTGCATGATCAGCCACGTGAGTAGTGCATGATAGCCACGTGATCAGTGCATGATCAGTCACGTGATCAGTGCATGATCACTCACGTTAACAGTGCATGATAAGTCACCTGATCAGTGCATGATCAATTACGTGATCAGTGCATGATCACTCACGTGACCAGTACATGGTAGCTACGTGATCATTGCATGAACAGCCGCATGAGCAGTGCATGATAGCCACGTGATCAGTGCATGATCTGTCGCATGATCAGTGTATGATCATCCGGGTGATCAGTGCATGGGCAGTCATGTGATCAGTGCATGATATAGACGTGATTAGTGCATGATCAGTCTCGTGATCAGTGTATGATCAACCACGTGATCAGTGCACGATAGCCAGTTAATGAGTGCACGATAGCCAGATGATCAGTGCATTATCAGTCACGTGATCAGTGTATGATCAGCCAAGTAATAAGTGCATGATAGCCAATTGATCAGTGTATGATCAGCCACGTGATCAGTGCATGATCAGTTACGTGAGCAGTGTATGATCAGCCACGTGATCAGTGCATGGTCAAACACGTGAACAGTGTATGATCAGCCACGCGATCAGTGCATGATAGCCACTTGATCAGTGCATTATCAGTTACGTGAGCAGTGTATGATCAGCAACGTGATTAGTGCATGATAGCCACGTGATCAGTGCATTATCAGTTACGTGAGCAGCGTATGATCAGCCACGTGAACAGTGCATGCTCAGTCACGTGATCTGGGCCTGCTGAGCTGCGTGATTACCGTCTGCTCATCTGCTTGACAATTGCCAGCTGAGCTGCACGATTCCTGCCTGTCATCTGCTTGACAATTATCAGCTGTGCTGCGTAATTCCTGCCTGCTCAGCTGCTTGATTATTGCCAGCTGAGCAGCATGATTCCTCACACCTGAGTTCCATGATTATTGCCTGCTGACTGTTTGATTCGTGCCTACTCAGCTCTTTGTTTATTGCCTCCAGAGGCACATGATCAGTGTATGATAGCAAACATGATCAGCGCATGATCAGTCACATGATCAGCGCCATTAAGTCACGTGATCACTACATGATAGTCATGTGATCAGTCCATGCTCAGTCACGGTATCAGTGCATGATCAGCCACGTGATCAGTGCATGATCAGCCAGGTGATCAGTTCATGATAGCTTTGTGATCAGTTCATGATTTGTCACGTGATCTGTGCATGACCAGGCAGGTGATCAGTGTATGATCAGCGACGTGATCAGTGCATGATCCGTCACCTAATGGGTGTATGATCAGTCACCTGACCGGTACATGGTAGCTACATGATCATTTCATGTTCAGCCACGTGAGTAGTGCATGATAGCCACGTGATCAGTGCATGATCAGTCACGTGTTCAGTGCATGATCAGTCATGTAATCTCTGCATGACCAGGCACCTGATCAGTGTATGACCAGCCAAGTGATCAGTGCATGATAGCCACGTGATCAGTGCATGATCAGTCACGTGATCAGTGCATGATCAGTCACGTGATCAGTGGATGATCAACCACGTAATCAGTGTATGATCAGCCACATGATCAGTGCATGATCAGTTACGTGATCAGTGCATGATCAGTCACGTGATCAGTATATGGTAGCTACGTGATCATTGCATGACCAGCCACATGAGCCGTGCATGATAGCCACGAGATCATTGCATGATCACTCACGTGATCAGTGCATGATCACTCTTGTGAACAGTGCATGATAAGTCAACTGATCAGTGCATGATCAATTACGTGATCAGTGCATGATCACTCACGTGACCAGTACATGGTAGCTACATGATCATTGAATGAACAGCCACGTGAGCAGTGCATGATAGCCACGTGATCAGTGCGTGATCTGTCACATGATCAGTGTATGATCATCCGTGTGATCAGTGCATGGGCAGTCATGTGATCAGTGCATGATATAGACGTGATCAGTGCATGATCAGTCTCGTGATCAGTGTATGATGAACCACGTGATCAGTGCATGATAGCCAGGTAATCAGTGCATGATAGCCAGATGATCAGTGCATTATCAGTCACGTGATCAGTGCATGGTCAGTCACGTGATCAGCGCATGATCAGTCATGTAATCTGTGCATGACCAGGCACGTGATCAGTGTATGACCTGCCATGTGATCAGTGCATGATAGCCACGTGATCAGTGCATGATCAGTCAAGTGATCAGTGCAGGATCAGCCACATGATCAGTGCATGATCAATTACGTCATCAGTGCATGATCAGTCACGTGACCAGTACATGGTAGCTGCGTGATCTGTGTATGACCAGCCAAGTTATCAGTGCATGATAGCCACGTGATCAGTGCATGATCAGTCACGTGATCAGTGCATGATCAGTCACGTGATCAGTGCATGATCAGCCACATGATCAGTGCATGATCAGTCACGTGACCAGCACATGGTAGCTGCGTGATCATTTCATGATCAGCCACGTTAGCAGTGCATGATAGCCACGTGATCAGTGCTTGATCAGCCACGTGATCAGTGCATGATCAATTACGTGATCCGTGCAAGAGCAGTCACGTGACCAGTACATGGTAGCTACGTGATCATTGCATGATCAGCCACGTGATCAGTGCATGATAGCCACGTGATCAGTGCATGATAGACAGGTGATGAGTGCATGATCAGTCACGTGATACGTGTGTGATCAGCCACGTGATCCGTGCATGATATCCACGTGATCAGTGAGTAATAGCCACGTGATCAGTGCATGATAACCACGTGATCAGTGCATGATCAGTCATGTGATACGTGTGTGATCAGCCACGTGTTCAGTGCATGATGAGTCAGGTGATCCGTGCTGGATTAATCACGTGATCAGTGCATGATCAGTCACGTGACCAGTACATGGTTGCTACGTGATCATTGCATGATCAGCCACGTGAGCAGTGCATGATAGTCACCCGATCACTGTATGATCAGTCACGTGATCAGTACATGATCAGTCACGTGAGCAGTGCATGATCATTTACGTGATCTGTGCATGATCAGTCACGTGAACAGTATATGGTAGCTACGTGAACATTGCATGACCAGCCAGGTGAGAAGTGCTTGATAGCCACCTGATGTGTGCATGATCTCAGCTCTTTGAGTATTGCCTCATGAGGTCCCTGTTCGGTCGCCACCTGCCGGGGACCAGCCCGAACTGATCCAGGGTATTCGAAGGAGAGATGGCCTAGGCGACTATTTATATGCTAATCAGAGATGTCAAGAATGATAGTATGAGGAGAGCTCGGTAGGAAAATTCGGTGGAGAAAAGAGACTGAGTAGCTTGGTTTACGCGGAAGACCAATCGAAGTTCAAGACAAGAAGTTTGTACCACTTACGTAGGCCGCAGGCACCCTCTCGAATAGCGAAAGGTGCCTCACCCTAGACACCTTCTCGAGTGGGTCTTAGCAGCCCATGCATAATTAGTAAGCGTGGTGGGTTCCGCGCTCCAGATGGAGACTCAGCTGGAAGTTAAAGGGAAGAATGACAAGGAACTTTATGAATTGGAGCTGTAAGTTAACTCTTTGACAGAGAGAGCGAGATGGTGGTGGGGGACAGCCCCCAGTGAAATCAGAGGTGAGAGCACAAAGCAATACAGTAGGCAGACTCTGGTTTTTTGGGGGGAGATGCTCGAGAATATCCGGGTGGACTCCTGAGGCTCGATCCTGCATTTGCGTATGCCGAGCCTCCTTCCTCATGACCTTTGTCCAGAGTGGAATGCCTCCCCGGCTCCCGGCACATGATCAGTGCATGCTCAGTCACGATATCAGTGCCTGCTCAGCCACGTGATCACTGACGGAAGTGTCACGTGATCAGCGCCTCTCAGTCACGTGATCACCGTATGATAAACACGTGATCAGTGAACGACCAGCCACGTGATCACTGCATGCGCAGTCAGGTGGTCAGTTCCTGATCAGCCACCTGATCAGTGCGTGCACAGTCCCCTGATCAGCGCCTGTCAGTCACTGATCACTGCCTGATAAACACGTGATCAGTGCCCGAACAGCCACGTCATCAGTGCATGCTCAGTCACGTGATCAGTGCATGATAGCCACGTGATCAGTGCGTGCACAGTCCCATGATCAGCGCCTGTCAGTCACTGATCATTGCCTGATAAACACGTGATCAGTGCATGATGAGCCATGTGATCAGTGCCCGATCAGCCACGTCATCAGTGCATGCGCAGTCACGTCATCAGTGCATGATAGCCACGTGATCAGTGCATGCTCAGTCACGTGATCTGGACTTGATCAGCCACGTGATCAGTGCCTGCAGAGTCACGTGATCAGGGCCTGCTGAACTTCGTGATTCCTGCCGGCTCATCTGCTTGACAATTGCCAGCTGAGCTGCGTGATTCCTGCCTGGTCACGTTCTTGATTATTGCCAGTTGAGCAGCATGATTCGTCACTGCTGTGCTCCATGCTTATTGCCTGCTGATTGCGTGGTTCGTGTCTGCTCAGCTCTTTGAGTATTGCCTCCTGAGGTCCCTGTTCGGTCGCCACCTGCCGGGGAACAGCCCCAACTGATCCAGGGTATTCGAAGGAGAGATGGCCTAGGCGACTATTTATATGCTAATCAGAGATGTCAAGAATGATAGTATGAGGAGAGCTCGGTAGGAAAATTCGGTGGAGAAAAGAGACTGAGTAGCTTGGTTTACGCGGAAGACCAATCAAACTTCAAGACAAGAAGTTAGCACCACTTACGTAGGCCGCAGGCACCCTCTCGAATAGCGAAAGGTGCCTCACCCTAGACACCTTCTCGAGTGGGTCTTAGCAGCCCATGCATAATTAGTAAGCGTGGTGGGTTCCGCGCTCCAGATGGAGACTCAGCTGGAAGTTAAAGGGAAGAATGACAAGGAACTTTATGAATTGGAGCTGTAAGTTAACTCTTTGACAGAGAGAGCGAGATGGTGGTGGGGGACAGCCCCCAGTGAAATCAGAGGTGAGAGCACAAAGCAATACAGTAGGCAGACTCCGGTTTTTTGGGGGGAGATGCTCGAGAATATCCGGGTGGACTCCTGAGGCTCGATCCCGCATTTGCGTATGCCGAGCCTCCTTCCTCATGACCTTTGTCCAGAGTGGAATGCCTCCCCGGCTCCCGGCACATGATCAGTGCATGCTCAGTCACGATATCAGTGCCTGCTCAGCCACGTGATCACTGACGGCACAGTCACGTGATCAGCGCCTCTCAGTCACGTGATCACCGGATGATAAACACGTGATCAGTGAACGACCAGCCACGTGATCACTGCATGCGCAGTCAGGTGGTCAGTTCCTGATCAGCCACCTGATCAGTGCGTGCACAGTCCCCTGATCAGCCCCTGTCAGTCACTGATCACTGCCTGATAAACACGTGATCAGTGCCCGAACACCCAAGTCATCAGTGCATGTGCAGTCACGGGATCAGTGCATGATAGCCAGGTGATCAGTGCGTGCACAGTCCCATGATCAGCGCCTGTCAGTCACTGATCATTGCCTGATAAAAACGTGATCAGTGCATGATGAGCCATATGATCACTGCCCGATCAGCCACGTCATCAGTGCATGCGCAGTCACGTCATCAGTGCATGATCAGTCACGTGACCAGTACATGGTAGTTACGTGATCATTGCCTGATCAGCCACGTGAGCAGTGCATGATAGCCACGTGATCAGTGCATGATCAGCCATGTGATCAGTTCAAGATAGCTACGTGATCAGTGCATGATCAGTCACGTGACCAGTACATGGTAGCTACGTGATCATTGCCTGATCAGCCAAGTGATCAGTTCAAGATAGCTACGTGATCAGTGCATGATCAGTCACGTGATCATTGCATGATCAGTCACGTGACCAGTGCATGGTCAGGCACGTGATCAGTGCATGATCATCCACGTGATCAGTGCATGTGGAGTCATGTAGTCAATGCATGATAGCGCCGTGATCAGTGCACTATCAGTCCCGTGATGAGTGTATGATCAGCCAAGTGATCAGTTCAAGATAGCTACGTGATCAGTGCATGAGTGCCACGTGATCACTGCATGATCAGTCACATGACAGGTGTGTGATCAGCCACGTGAACAGTGCATGTTCAGCCACGTGATGAGTGTATGATAGCCACGTAATCAGTGCATGATCAGTTACTTGAGCAGTGTATGATCAGCCACGTGATCAGTGCATGGTGAGACACGAGAACACTGTATGATCTGCCACGTGATCAGTGCATGATATCCAAGTGATCAGTGCATGATCAATCACGTGATCAGTGTATGATCAGCCACGTGAACAGTGCATGCTCAGTCACGTGATCAGGGCCTGCTGAGCTGCGTGATTACTGTCTGCTCATCTGCTTGACAATTGCCAGCTGAGCTGCGTGAATCCTGCCTGGTCACGTGCTTGATTATTGCCAGTTGAGCAGCATGATTCGTCACTGCTGGGCTCCATGCTTATTGCCTGCTGATTGGGAGGTTCGTGTCTGCTCAGCTCTTTGAGTATTGCCTCCTGAGGTCCCTGTTCGGTCGGCACCTGCCGGGGACCAGCCCCAACTGATCCAGGATATTCGAAGGAGAGATGGCCTAGGCGACTATTTATATGCTAATCAGAGATGTCAAGAATAATAGTATGAGGAGAGCTCAGTAGGAAAATTCGGTGGAGAAAAGAGACTGAGTAGCTTGGTTTACGCGGAAGACCAATCAAACTTCAAGACAAGAAGTTTGCACCACTTACGTAGGCCGCAGGCGCCCTCTCGAATAGCGAAAGGTGCCTCACCCTAGACACCTTCTCAAGTGGGTCTTAGAAGCTCAGGCATAATTAGTAAGCGTGGTGGGTTCCGAGCTCCAGATGGAGACTCAGCTGGAAGTTAAAGGGAAGAATGACAAGGAACTTTATGAATTCGAGCTGTAAGTTAACTCTTTGACAGATAGAGCGAGATGGTGGTGGGGGACAGCCCCCAGTGAAATCAGAGGTGAGAGCACAAAGCAATACAGTAGGCAGACTCCGGTTTTTTTGGGGGGGAGATGATGGAGAATATCCGGGTGGACTCCTGAGGCTCGATCCCGCATTTGCCTATGCCGAGCCTCCTTCCTCATGACCTTTGTCCAGAGTGGAATGCCTCCCTGGCTCCCGGCACATGATCAGTGCATGCTCAGTCACGATATCAGTGCCTGCTCAGCCACGTGATCACTGACGGCACAGTCACGTGATCAGCGCCTCTCAGTCACGTGATCACCGTATGATAAACACGTGATCAGTGAATGACCAGCCACGTGATCACTGCATGCGCAGACAGGTGGTCAGTTCCTGATCAGCCACCTGATCAGTGCGTGCACAGTCCCCTGATCAGCGCCTGTCAGTCACTGATCACTGCCTGATAAACTCGTGATCAGTGCCCGAACAGCCACGTCATCAGTGCATGTGCAGTCACGTGATCAGTGCATGATAGCCACGTGATCAGTGCGTGCACAGTCCCATGATCAGCGCCTGTCAGTCACTGATCATTGGCTGATAAACACGTGATCAGTGCATGATGAGCCATGTGATCAGTGCCCGATCAGCCACGTCATCAGTGCATGCGCAGTCACGTCATCAGTGCATGATAGCCACGTAATCAGTGCATGCTCAGTCACGTGATCTGGAGTTGATCAGCCACGTGATCAGTGCTTGCAGAGTCACGTGATCAGGGCCTGCTGAGCTGCGTGATTCATGTCTGGTCACGTGCTTGATTATTGCCAGTTGAGCAGCATGATTCGTCACTGCTGAGCTCCATGCTTATTGCCTGCTGATTGCGTGGTTCGTGTCTGCTCAGCTCTTTGAGTATTGCCTCCTGAGGTCCCTGTTCGGTCGCCACCTGCCGGGGACCAGCCCCGACTGATCCAGGGTATTCGAAGGACAGATGGCCTAGGCGACTATTTATATGCTAATCAGAGATGTCAAGAATGATAGTATGAGGAGAGCTCGGTAGGAAAATTCGGTGGAGAAAAGAGACTGAGTAGCTTGGTTTACGCGGAAGACCAATCAAACTTCAAGACAAAAAGTTTGCACCACTTACGTAGGCCGCAGGCGCCCTCTCGAATAGCGAAAGGTGCCTCACCCTAGGCACCTTCTCGAGTGGGTCTTAGCAGCCCAGGCATAATTAGTAAGCGTGGTGGGTTCCGCGCTCCAGATGGAGACTCAGCTGGAAGTTAAAGGGAAGAATGACAAGGAACTTTATGAATTGGAGCTGTAAGTTAACTCTTTGACAGAGAGAGTGAGATGGTGGTGGGGGACAGCCCCCAGTGAAATCAGAGGTGAGAGCACAAAGCAATACAGTAGGCAGACTCGGTTTTTTTGCGGGGGAGATGCTCAAGAATATCCGGGTGGACTCCTGAGGCTCGATCCCGCATTTGCGTATGCCGAGCCTCCTTCCTCATGACCTTTGTCCAGAGTGGAATGCCTCCCCGGCTCCCGGCACATGATCAGTGCATGCTCAGTCACGATATCAGTGCCTGCTCAGCCACGTGATCACTGACGGCACAGTCACGTGATCAGCGCCTCTCAGTCACGTGATCACCGGATGATAAACACGTGATCAGTGAACGACCAGCCACGTGATCACTGCATGCGAGGTCAGGTGGTCAGTTCCTGATTAGCCACCTGATCAGTGCGTGCACAGTCCCCTGATCAGCGCCTGTCAGTCACTGATCACTGCCTGATAAACACGTGATCAGTGCCCGAACAGCCACGTCATCAGTGCATGCACAGTCACGTGATCAGTGCATGATAGCCACGTGATCAGTGCGTGCACAGTCCCATGATCAGCGCCTGTCAGTCACTGATCATTGCCTGATAAACACGTGATCAGTGCATGATGAGCCATGTGATCAGTGCCCGATCTGCCACGTCATCATTGCATGCGCAGTCACGTCATCAGTGCATGATAGCCACGTGATCAGTGCATGCTCAGTCACGTGATCTGGACTTGATCAGCCACGTGATCAGTGCTTGCAGAGTCACGTGATCAGGGCCTGCTGAGCTGCGTGATTCCTGTCGGCTCATCTGCTTGACAATTGCCAGCTGAGCTGCGTGATTCCTGCCTGGTCACGTGCTTGATTATTGCCAGTTGAGCAGCGTGATTCGTCACTGCTGAGCTCCATGCTTATTGCCTGCTGATTGCGTGGTTCGTGTCTGCTCAGCTCTTTGAGTATTGCCTCCTGAGGTCCCTGTTCGGTCGCCACCTGCCGGGGACCAGCCCCAACTGATCCAGGGTATTCGAAGGAGAGATGGCCTAGGCGACTATTTATATGCTAATCGGAGATGTCAAGAATAATAGTATGAGGAGAGCTCAGTAGGAAAATTCGGTGGAGAAAGAGACTGAGTAGCTTGGTTTACGCGGAAGACCAATCAAACTTCAAGACAAGAAGTTTGCACCACTTATGTAGGCTGCAGGTGCCCTCTCGAATAGCGAAAGGTGCCTCACACTAGACACCTTCTCGAGTGGGTCTTAGCAGCCCAGGCATAATTAGTAAGCGTGGTGGGTTCCGCCCTCCAAATGGAGACTCAGCTGGAAGTTAAAGGGAAGAATGACAAGGAACTTTATGAATTGGAGCTGTAAGTTAACTCTTTGACAGATAGAGCGAGATAGTGGTGGGGGACAGCCCCCAGTGAAATCAGAGGTGAGAGCACAAAGCAATACAGTAGGCAGACTCCGGTTTTTTGGGGGGGGAGATGATGGAGAATATCCGGGTGGACTCCTGAGGCTCGATCCCGCATTTGCGTATGCCGAGCCTCCTTCCTCATGACCTTTGTCCAGAGTGGAATGCCTCCCCGGCTCCCGGCACATGATCAGTGCATGCTCAGTCACGATATAAGTGCCTGCTCAGCCACGTGATCACTGACGGCACACTCACGTGATCAGCGCCTCTCAGTCACGTGATCACCGTATGATAAACACGTGATCAGTGAACGACCAGCCACGTGATCACTGCATTCGCAGTCAGGTGGTCAGTTCCTGATCAGCCACCTGATCAGTGCGTGCACAGTCCCCTGATCAGCGCCTGTCAGTCACTGATCACTGCCTGATAAACACGTGATCAGTGCCCGAACAGCCACGTCATCAGTGCATGTGCAGTCACGTAATCAGTGCATGATAGCCACGTGATCAGTGCGTGCACAGTCCCATGATCAGCGCCTGTCAGTCACTGATCATTGGCTGATAAACACGTAATCAGTGCATGATGAGCCATGTGATCAGTGCCCGATCAGCCACGTCAACAGTGCATGCGCAGTCACGTCATCAGTGCATGATAGCCACGTAATCAGTGCATGCTCAGTCACGTGATCTGGACTTGATCAGCCACGTGATCAGTGCTTGCAGAGTCACGTGATCAGGGCCTGCTGAGCTGCGTGATTTCTGTCGGCTCATCTGCTTGACAATTGCCAGCTGAGCTGCGTGATTCCTGCCTGGTCACGTGCTTGATTATTGCCAGTTGAGCAGCATGATTCGTCACTGCTGAGCTCCATGCTTATTGCCTGCTGATTGCGTGGTTCGTGTCTGCTCAGCTCTTTGAGTATTGCCTCCTGAGGTCCCTGTTCGGTCGCCACCTGCCGGGGACCAGCCCCAACTGATCCAGGGTATTCGAAGGAGAGATGGCCTAGGCGACTATTTATATGCTAATCAGAGATGTCAAGAATAATAGTGTGAGGAAAGCTCAGTAGGAAAAATCGGTGGAGAAAAGAGACTGAGTAGTTTGGTTTACGCGGAAGACCAATCAAACTTCAAGACAAGAAGTTTGCACCACTTATGTAGGCCGCAGGCGCCCTCTCGAATAGCGAAAGGTGCCTCACCCTAGACACCTTCTCGAGTGGGTCTTAGCAGCCCAGGCATAATTAGTAAGCGTGGTGGGTTCCGCGCTCCAGATGGAGACTCAGCTGGAAGTTAAAGGGAAGAATGACAAGGAATTTTATGAATTGGAGCTGTAAGTTAACTCTTTGACAGAGAGAGCGAGATGGTGGTGGGGGACAGCACCCAGTGAAATCAGAGGTGAGAGCACAAAGCAATACAGTAGGCAGACTCCGGTTTTTTTGGGGGGAGATGCTCGAGAATATCCGGGTGGACTCCTGAGGCTCGATCCCGCATTTGCGTATGCCGAGCCTCCTTCCTCATGACCTTTGTCCAGAGTGGAATGCCTCCCCGGCTCCCGGCACATGATCAGTGCATGCTCAGTCACGATATCAGTGCCTGCTCAGCCACGTGATCCCTGACGGCACAGTCACGTGATCAGCGCCTCTCAGTCAAGTGATCACCGGATGATAAACACGTGATCAGTGAACGACCAGCCACGTGATCACTGCATGCGCGGTCAGGTGGTCAGTTCCTGATCAGCCACCTGATCAGTGCGTGCACAGTCCCCTGATCAGCGCCTGTCAGTCACTGATCACTGCCTGATAAACCCGTGATCAGTGCCCGAACAGCCACGTCATCAGTGCATGTGCAGTCACGTGATCAGTGCATGATAGCCACGTGATCAGTGCGTGCACAGTCCCATGATCAGCGCCTGTCAGTCACTGATCATTGCCTGATAAACACGTGATCAGTGCATGATGAGCCATGTGATCAGTGCCCGATCAGCCACGTCATCAGTGCATGCGCAGTCACGTCATCAGTGCATGATAGCCACGTGATCAGTGCATGCTCAGTCACGTGATCTGGACTTGATCAGCCACGTGATCAGTGCCTGCAGAGTCACGTGATCAGGGCCTGCTGAGCTGCGTGATTCCTGCCGGCTCATCTGCTTGACAATTGCCAGCTGAGCTGCGTGATTCCTGCCTGGTCACGTGCTTGATTATTGCCAGTTGAGCAGCATGATTCGTCACTGCTGAGCTCCATGCTTATTGCCTGCTGATTGCGTGGTTCGTGTCTGCTCAGCTCTTTGAGTATTGCCTCCTGAGGTCCCTGTTCGGTCGCCACCTGCCGGGGACAAGCCCCAACAGATCCAGGGTATTCGAAGGAGAGATGGCCTAGGCGACTATTTATATGCTAATCAGAGATGTCAAGAATGATAGTATGAGGAGAGGTCAGTAAGAAAATTCGGTGGAGAAAGATACTGAGTAGCTTGGTTTACGCGGAAGACCAATGAAACTTCAAGACAAGAAGTTTGCACCACTTACGTAGGCTGCAGGCGCCCTCTCGAATAGCGAAAGGTGCCTCACCCTAGACACCTTCTCGAGTGGGTCTTAGCAGCCCAGGCATGATTAGTAAGCGTGGTGGGTTCCGCGTTCCAAATGGAGACTCAGCTGGAAGTTAAAGGGAAGAATGACAAGGAACTTTATGAATTGGAGCTGTAAGTTAACTCTTTGACAGAGAGAGCGAGATGGTGTTGGGGGACAGCCCCCAGTGAAATCAGAGGTGAGAGCACAAAGCAATACAGTAGGCAGACTCTGGTTTTTTTCGGGGGGAGAGGCTCGAGAATATCCGGGTGGACTCCTGAGGCTCGATCCCGCATTTGCGTATGCCGAGCCTCCTTCCTCATGACCTTTGTCCAGAGTGGAATGCCTCCCCGGCTCCCGGCACATGATCAGTGCATGCTCAGTCACGATATCAGTGCCTGCTCAGCCACGTGATCACTGACGGCACAGTCACGTGATCAGCGCCTCTCAGTCAAGTGATCACCGGATGATAAACACGTGATCAGTGAACGACCAGCCACGTGATCACTGCATGCGCAGTCAGGTGGTCAGTTCCTGATCAGCCACCTGATCAGTGCGTGCACAGTCCCCTGATCAGCGCCTGTCAGTCACTGATCACTGCCTGATAAACACGTGATCAGTGCCCGAACAGCCACGTCATCAGTGCATGCACAGTCACGTGATCAGTGCATGATAGCCATGTGATCAGTGCGAGTACAGTCCCATGATCAGCGCCTGTCAGTCACTGATCATTGCCTGATAAACACGTGATCAGTGCATGATGAGCCATGTGATCAGTGTCTGATCAGCCACGTCATCAGTGCATGCGCAGTCACGTCATCAGTGCATGATAGGCACGTGATCAATGCATGCTCAGTCACGTGATCTGGACTTGATCAGCCACATGATCAGTGCCTGCAGAGTCACGTGATCAGGGCCTGCTGAGCTGCGTGATTCCTGACGGCTCATCTGCATGACAATTGCCATCTGAGCTGCGTGATTCCTGTCGGCTCATCTGCTTGACAATTGCCAGCTGAGCTGCGTGAATCCTGCCTGGTCACGTGCTTGATTATTGCCAGTTGAGCAGCATGATTCGTCACTGCTGAGCTCCATGCTTATTGCCTGCTGATTGGGAGGTTCGTGTCTGCTCAGCTCTTTGAGTATTGCCTCCTGAGGTCCCTGTTCGGTCGCCACCTGCCGGGGACCAGCCCCAATTGATCCAGGATATTCGAAGGAGAGATGGCCTAGGCGACTATTTATATGCTAATCAGAGATGTCAAGAATAATAGTATGAGGAGAGCTCAGTAGGAAAATTCGGTGGAGAAAAGAGACTGAGTAGCTTGGTTTACGCGGAAGACCAATCAAACTTCAAGACAAGAAGTTTGCACCACTTACGTAGGTCGCAGGCGTCCTCTCGAATAGCGAAAGGTGCCTCACCCTAGACACCTTCTCAAGTGGGTCTTAGCAGCCCAGGCATAATTAGTAAGCGTGGTGGGTTCCGCGCTCCAGATGGAGACTCAGCTGGAAGTTAAAGGGAAGAATGACAAGGAACTTTATGAATTGGAGCTGTAAGTTAACTCTTTGACAGAGAGAGCGAGATGGTGGTGGGGGACAGCCCCCAGTGAAATCAGAGGTGAGAGCACAAAGGAATACAGTAGGCAGACTCCGGTTTTTTGGGGGGGGAGATGATGGAGAATATCCGGGTGGACTCCTGAGGCTCGATCCCGCATTTGCGTATGCCGAGCCTCCTTCCTCATGACCTTTGTCCAGAGTGGAATGCCTCCCCGGCTCCCGGCACATGATCAGTGCATGGTCAGTCACGATATCAGTGCCTGCTCAGCCACGTGATCACTGACGGCACAGTCACGTGATCAGCGCCTCTCAGTCACGTGATCACCGTATGATAAACACGTGATCAGTGAACGACCAGCCACGTGATCACTGCATGCGCGGTCAGGTGGTCAGTTCCTGATCAGCCACCTGATCAGTGCGTGCACAGTCCCCTGATCAGCGCCTGTCAGTCACTGATCACTGCCTGATAAACACGTGATCAGTGCCTGAACAGCCACGTCATCAGTGCATGCACAGTCACGTGATCAGTGCATGATAGCCACGTGATCAGTGCGTGCACAGTCCCATGATCAGCGCCTGTCAGTCACTGATCATTGCCTGATAAACACGTGATCAGTGCATGATGAGCCATGTGATCAGTGCCCGATCAGCCACGTCATCATTGCATGCGCAGTCACGTCATCAGTGCATGATAGCCACGTGATCAGTGCATGCTCAGTCACGTGATCTGGACTTGATCAGCCACGTGATCAGTGCCTGCAGAGTCACGTGATCAGGGCCTGCTGAGCTGCGTGATTCCTGTCGGCTCATCTGCTTGACAATTGCCAGCTGAGCTGCGTGATTCCTGCCTGGTCACGTGCTTGATTATTGCCAGTTGAGCAGCATGATTCGTCACTGCTGAGCTCCATGCTTATTGCCTGCTGATTGCGTGGTTCGTGTCTGCTCAGCTCTTTGAGTATTGCCTCCTGAGGTCCCTGTTCGGTCGCCACCTGCCGGGGACCAGCCCCAACTGATCCAGGGTATTCGAAGGAGAGATGGCCTAGGCGACTATTTATATGCTAATCAGAGATGTCAAGAATAATAGTATGAGGAGAGCTCAGTAGGAAAATTCGGTGGAGAAAAGAGACTGAGTAGCTTGGTTTACGCGGAAGACCAATCAAACTTCAAGACAAGAAGTTTGCACCACTTACGTAGGCCGCATGCGCCCTCTCGAATAGCGAAAGGTGCCTCACCCTAGACACCTTCTCGAGTGGGTCTTAGCAGCCTAGGCATAATTAGTAAGCGTGGTGGGTTCCGCGCTCCAGATGGAGACTCAGCTGGAAGTTAAAGGGAAGAATGACAAGGAACTTTATGAATTGGAGCTGTAAGTTAACTCTTTGACAGAGAGAGCGAGATGGTGGTGGGGGACAGCCCCCAGTGAAATCAGAGGTGAGAGCACAAAGCAATACAGTAGGCAGACTCCGGTTTTTTTGGGGGGAGATGCTCGAGAATATCCGGGTGGACTCCTGAGGCTCGATCCCGCATTTGCGTATGCCGAGCCTCCTTCCTCATGACCTTTGTCCAGAGTGGAATGCCTCCCCGGCTCCCGGCACATGATCAGTGCATGCTCAGTCACGATATCAGTGCCTGCTCAGCCACGTGATCACTGACGGCACAGTCACGTGATCAGCGCCTCTCAGTCACGTGATCACCGTATGATAAACACGTGATCAGTGAACGACCAGCCACGTGATCACTGCATGCGAGGTCAGGTGGTCAGTTCCTGATTAGCCACCTGATCAGTGCGTGCACAGTCCCCTGATCAGCGCCTGTCAGTCACTGATCACTGCCTGATAAACACGTGATCAGTGCCCGAACAGGCACGTCATCAGTGCATGCACAGTCACGTGATCAGTGCATGATACCCACGTGATCAGTGCGTGCACAGTCCCATGATCAGCGCCTGTCAGTTACTGATCATTGCCTGATAAACACGTGATCAGTGCATGATGAGCCATGTGATCAGTGCCCGATCTGCCACGTCATCAGTGCATGCGCAGTCACGTCATCAGTGCATGATAGCCACGTGATCAGTGCATGCTCAGTCACGTGATCTGGACTTGATCAGCCACGTGATCAGTGCCTGCAGAGTCACGTGATCAGGGCCTGCTGAGCTGCGTGATTCCTGTCGGCTCATCTGCTTGACAATTGCCAGCTGAGCTGCGTGATTCCTGCCTGGTCACGTGCTTGATTATTGCCAGTTGAGCAGCATGATTCGTCACTGCTGAGCTCCATGCTTATTGCCTGCTGATTGCGTGGTTCGTGTCTGCTCAGCTCTTTGAGTATTGCCTCCTGAGGTCCCTGTTCGGTCGCCACCTGCCGGGGACCAGCCCCAACTGATCCAGGGTATTCGAAGGAGAGATGGCCTAGGCGACTATTTATATGCTAATCAGAGATGTCAAGAATAATAGTATGAGGAGAGCTCAGTAGGAAAATTCGGTGGAGAAAAGAGACTGAGTAGCTTGGTTTACGCGGAAGACCAATCAAACTTCAAGACAAGAAGTTTGCACCACTTACGTAGGCCGCAGTCGCCCTCTCGAATAGCGAAAGGTGCCTCACCCTAGACACCTTCTCGAGTGGGTCTTAGCAGCCCAGGCATAATTAGTAAGCGTGGTGGGTTCCGCGCTCCAAATGGAGACTCAGCTGGAAGTTAAAGGGAAGAATGACAAGGAATTTTATGAATTGGAGCTGTAAGTTAACTCTTTGACAGAGAGAGCGAGATGGTGGTGGGGGACAGCCCCCAGTGAAATCAGAGGTGAGAGCACAAAGCAATACAGTAGGCAGACTCCGGTTTTTTTGGGGGGAGATGCTCGAGAATATCCGGGTGGACTCCTGAGGCTCGATCCCGCATTTGCGTATGCCGAGCCTCCTTCCTCATGACCTTTGTCCAGAGTGGAATGCCTCCCCGGCTCCCGGCACATGATCAGTGCATGCTCAGTCACGATATCAGTGCCTGCTCAGCCACGTGATCACTGACGGCACAGTCACGTGATCAGCGCCTCTCAGTCACGTGATCACCGTATGATAAACACGTGATCAGTGAACGACCAGCCACGTGATCACTGCATGCGCAGTCAGGTGGTCAGTTCCTGATCAGCCACCTGATCAGTGCGTGCACAGTCCCCTGATCAGCGCCTGTCAGTCACTGATCACTGCCTGATAAACACGTGATCAGTGCCCGAACAGCCACGTCATCAGTGCATGCACAGTCACGTGATCAGTGCATGATAGCCACGTGATCAGTGCGAGCACAGTCCCATGATCAGCGCCTGTCAGTCACTGATCATTGCCTGATAAACACGTGATCAGTGCATGATGAGCCATGTGATCAGTGCCTGATCAGCCACGTCATCAGTGCATGCGCAGTCACGTCATCAGTGCATGATAGCCACGTGATCAGTGCATGCTCAGTCACGTGATCTGGACTTGATCAGCCACATGATCAGTGCCTGCAGAGTCACGTGATCAGGGCCTGCTGAGCTGCGTGATTCCTGACGGCTCATCTGCATGACAATTGCCATCTGAGCTGCGTGATTCCTGTCGGCTCATCTGCTTGACAATTGCCAGCTGAGCTGCGTGAATCCTGCCTGGTCACGTGCTTGATTATTGCCAGTTGAGCAGCATGATTCGTCACTGCTGAGCTCCATGCTTATTGCCTGCTGATTGGGTGGTTCGTGTCTGCTCAGCTCTTTGAGTATTGCCTCCTGAGGTCCCTGTTCGGTCGCCACCTGCCGGGGACCAGCCCCAATTGATCCAGGGTATTCGAAGGAGAGATGGCCTAGGCGACTATTTATATGCTAATCAGAGATGTCAAGAATAATAGTATGAGGAGAGCTCAGTAGGAAAATTCGGTGGAGAAAAGAGACTGAGTAGCTTGGTTTACGCGGAAGACCAATCAAACTTCAAGACAAGAAGTTTGCACCACTTACGTAGGCCGCAGGCGTCCTCTCGAATAGCGAAAGGTGCCTCACCCTAGACACCTTCTCAAGTGGGTCTTAGCAGCCCAGGCATAATTAGTAAGCGTGGTGGGTTCCGCGCTCCAGATGGAGACTCAGCTGGAAGTTAAAGGGAAGAATGACAAGGAACTTTATGAATTGGAGCTGTAAGTTAACTCTTTGACAGAGAGAGCGAGATGGTGGTGGGGGACAGCCCCCAGTGAAATCAGAGGTGAGAGCACAAAGGAATACAGTAGGCAGACTCCGGTTTTTTGGGGGGAGATGCTCGAGAATATCCGGGTGGACTCCTGAGGCTCGATCCCGCATTTGCGTATGCCGAGCCTCCTTCCTCATGACCTTTGTCCAGAGTGGAATGCCTCCCCGGCTCCCGGCACATGATCAGTGCATGGTCAGTCACGATATCAGTGCCTGCTCAGCCACGTGATCACTGACGGCACAGTCACGTGATCAGCGCCTCTCAGTCACGTGATCACCGTATGATAAACACGTGATCAGTGAACGACCAGCCACGTGATCACTGCATGCGCGGTCAGGTGGTCAGTTCCTGATCAGCCACCTGATCAGTGCGTGCACAGTCCCCTGATCAGCGCCTGTCAGTCACTGATCACTGCCTGATAAACACGTGATCAGTGCCTGAACAGCCACGTCATCAGTGCATGCACAGTCACGTGATCAGTGCATGATAGCCACGTGATCAGTGCGTGCACAGTCCCATGATCAGCGCCTGTCAGTCACTGATCATTGCCTGATAAACACGTGATCAGTGCATGATGAGCCATGTGATCAGTGCCCGATCAGCCACGTCATCATTGCATGCGCAGTCACGTCATCAGTGCATGATAGCCACGTGATCAGTGCATGCTCAGTCACGTGATCTGGACTTGATCAGCCACGTGATCAGTGCCTGCAGAGTCACGTGATCAGGGCCTGCTGAGCTGCGTGATTCCTGTCGGCTCATCTGCTTGACAATTGCCAGCTGAGCTGCGTGATTCCTGCCTGGTCACGTGCTTGATTATTGCCAGTTGAGCAGCATGATTCGTCACTGCTGAGCTCCATGCTTATTGCCTGCTGATTGCGTGGTTCGTGTCTGCTCAGCTCTTTGAGTATTGCCTCCTGAGGTCCCTGTTCGGTCGCCACCTGCCGGGGACCAGCCCCAACTGATCCAGGGTATTCGAAGGAGAGATGGCCTAGGCGACTATTTATATGCTAATCAGAGATGTCAAGAATAATAGTATGAGGAGAGCTCAGTAGGAAAATTCGGTGGAGAAAAGAGACTGAGTAGCTTGGTTTACGCGGAAGACCAATCAAACTTCAAGACAAGAAGTTTGCACCACTTACGTAGGCCGCAGTCGCCCTCTCGAATAGCGAAAGGTGCCTCACCCTAGACACCTTCTCGAGTGGGTCTTAGCAGCCCAGGCATAATTAGTAAGCGTGGTGGGTTCCGCGCTCCAAATGGAGACTCAGCTGGAAGTTAAAGGGAAGAATGACAAGGAATTTTATGAATTGGAGCTGTAAGTTAACTCTTTGACAGAGAGAGCGAGATGGTGGTGGGGGACAGCCCCCAGTGAAATCAGAGGTGAGAGCACAAAGCAATACAGTAGGCAGACTCCGGTTTTTTTGGGGGGAGATGCTCGAGAATATCCGGGTGGACTCCTGAGGCTCGATCCCGCATTTGCGTATGCCGAGCCTCCTTCCTCATGACCTTTGTCCAGAGTGGAATGCCTCCCCGGCTCCCGGCACATGATCAGTGCATGCTCAGTCACGATATCAGTGCCTGCTCAGCCACGTGATCACTGACGGCACAGTCACGTGATCAGCGCCTCTCAGTCACGTGATCACCGTATGATAAACACGTGATCAGTGAACGACCAGCCACGTGATCACTGCATGCGCAGTCAGGTGGTCAGTTCCTGATCAGCCACCTGATCAGTGCGTGCACAGTCCCCTGATCAGCGCCTGTCAGTCACTGATCACTGCCTGATAAACACGTGATCAGTGCCCGAACAGCCACGTCATCAGTGCATGCACAGTCACGTGATCAGTGCATGATAGCCACGTGATCAGTGCGAGCACAGTCCCATGATCAGCGCCTGTCAGTCACTGATCATTGCCTGATAAACACGTGATCAGTGCATGATGAGCCATGTGATCAGTGCCTGATCAGCCACGTCATCAGTGCATGCGCAGTCACGTCATCAGTGCATGATAGCCACGTGATCAGTGCATGCTCAGTCACGTGATCTGGACTTGATCAGCCACATGATCAGTGCCTGCAGAGTCACGTGATCAGGGCCTGCTGAGCTGCGTGATTCCTGACGGCTCATCTGCATGACAATTGCCAGCTGAGCTGCGTGATTCCTGTCGGCTCATCTGCTTGACAATTGCCAGCTGAGCTGCGTGAATCCTGCCTGGTCACGTGCTTGATTATTGCCAGTTGAGCAGCATGATTCGTCACTGCTGAGCTCCATGCTTATTGCCTGCTGATTGGGTGGTTCGTGTCTGCTCAGCTCTTTGAGTATTGCCTCCTGAGGTCCCTGTTCGGTCGCCACCTGCCGGGGACCAGCCCCAATTGATCCAGGGTATTCGAAGGAGAGATGGCCTAGGCGACTATTTATATGCTAATCAGAGATGTCAAGAATAATAGTATGAGGAGAGCTCAGTAGGAAAATTCGGTGGAGAAAAGAGACTGAGTAGCTTGGTTTACGCGGAAGACCAATCAAACTTCAAGACAAGAAGTTTGCACCACTTACGTAGGCCGCAGGCGTCCTCTCGAATAGCGAAAGGTGCCTCACCCTAGACACCTTCTCAAGTGGGTCTTAGCAGCCCAGGCATAATTAGTAAGCGTGGTGGGTTCCGCGCTCCAGATGGAGACTCAGCTGGAAGTTAAAGGGAAGAATGACAAGGAACTTTATGAATTGGAGCTGTAAGTTAACTCTTTGACAGAGAGAGCGAGATGGTGGTGGGGGACAGCCCCCAGTGAAATCAGAGGTGAGAGCACAAAGGAATACAGTAGGCAGACTCCGGTTTTTTGGGGGGAGATGCTCGAGAATATCCGGGTGGACTCCTGAGGCTCGATCCCGCATTTGCGTATGCCGAGCCTCCTTCCTCATGACCTTTGTCCAGAGTGGAATGCCTCCCCGGCTCCCGGCACATGATCAGTGCATGGTCAGTCACGATATCAGTGCCTGCTCAGCCACGTGATCACTGACGGCACAGTCACGTGATCAGCGCCTCTCAGTCACGTGATCACCGTATGATAAACACGTGATCAGTGAACGACCAGCCACGTGATCACTGCATGCGCGGTCAGGTGGTCAGTTCCTGATCAGCCACCTGATCAGTGCGTGCACAGTCCCCTGATCAGCGCCTGTCAGTCACTGATCACTGCCTGATAAACACGTGATCAGTGCCTGAACAGCCACGTCATCAGTGCATGCACAGTCACGTGATCAGTGCATGATAGCCACGTGATCAGTGCGTGCACAGTCCCATGATCAGCGCCTGTCAGTCACTGATCATTGCCTGATAAACACGTGATCAGTGCATGATGAGCCATGTGATCAGTGCCCGATCAGCCACGTCATCATTGCATGCGCAGTCACGTCATCAGTGCATGATAGCCACGTGATCAGTGCATGCTCAGTCACGTGATCTGGACTTGATCAGCCACGTGATCAGTGCCTGCAGAGTCACGTGATCAGGGCCTGCTGAGCTGCGTGATTCCTGTCGGCTCATCTGCTTGACAATTGCCAGCTGAGCTGCGTGATTCCTGCCTGGTCACGTGCTTGATTATTGCCAGTTGAGCAGCATGATTCGTCACTGCTGAGCTCCATGCTTATTGCCTGCTGATTGCGTGGTTCGTGTCTGCTCAGCTCTTTGAGTATTGCCTCCTGAGGTCCCTGTTCGGTCGCCACCTGCCGGGGACCAGCCCCAACTGATCCAGGGTATTCGAAGGAGAGATGGCCTAGGCGACTATTTATATGCTAATCAGAGATGTCAAGAATAATAGTATGAGGAGAGCTCAGTAGGAAAATTCGGTGGAGAAAAGAGACTGAGTAGCTTGGTTTACGCGGAAGACCAATCAAACTTCAAGACAAGAAGTTTGCACCACTTACGTAGGCCGCATGCGCCCTCTCGAATAGCGAAAGGTGCCTCACCCTAGACACCTTCTCGAGTGGGTCTTAGCAGCCTAGGCATAATTAGTAAGCGTGGTGGGTTCCGCGCTCCAGATGGAGACTCAGCTGGAAGTTAAAGGGAAGAATGACAAGGAACTTTATGAATTGGAGCTGTAAGTTAACTCTTTGACAGAGAGAGCGAGATGGTGGTGGGGGACAGCCCCCAGTGAAATCAGAGGTGAGAGCACAAAGCAATACAGTAGGCAGACTCCGGTTTTTTTGGGGGGAGATGCTCAAGAATATCCGGGTGGACTCCTGAGGCTCGATCCCGCATTTGCGTATGCCGAGCCTCCTTCCTCATGACCTTTGTCCAGAGTGGAATGCCTCCCCGGCTCCCGGCACATGATCAGTGCATGCTCAGTCACGATATCAGTGCCTGCTCAGCCACGTGATCACTGACGGCACAGTCACGTGATCAGCGCCTCTCAGTCACGTGATCACCGTATGATAAACACGTGATCAGTGAACGACCAGCCACGTGATCACTGCATGCGTGGTCAGGTGGTCAGTTCCTGATTAGCCACCTGATCAGTGCGTGCACAGTCCCCTGATCAGCGCCTGTCAGTCACTGATCACTGCCTGATAAACACGTGATCAGTGCCCGAACAGCCACGTCATCAGTGCATGCACAGTCACGTGATCAGTGCATGATAGCCACGTGATCAGTGCGTGCACAGTCCCATGATCAGCGCCTGTCAGTCACTGATCATTGCCTGATAAACACGTGATCAGTGCATGATGAGCCATGTGATCAGTGCCCGATCTGCCACGTCATCAGTGCATGCGCAGTCACGTCATCAGTGCATGATAGCCACGTGATCAGTGCATGCTCAGTCACGTGATCTGGACTTGATCAGCCACGTGATCAGTGCCTGCAGAGTCACGTGATCAGGGCCTGCTGAGCTGCGTGATTCCTGTCGGCTCATCTGCTTGACAATTGCCAGCTGAGCTGCGTGATTCCTGCCTGGTCACGTGCTTGATTATTGCCAGTTGAGCAGCATGATTCGTCACTGCTGAGCTCCATGCTTATTGCCTGCTGATTGCGTGGTTCGTGTCTGCTCAGCTCTTTGAGTATTGCCTCCTGAGGTCCCTGTTCGGTCGCCACCTGCCGGGGACCAGCCCCAACTGATCCAGGGTATTCGAAGGAGAGATGGCCTAGGCGACTATTTATATGCTAATCAGAGATGTCAAGAATAATAGTATGAGGAGAGCTCAGTAGGAAAATTCGGTGGAGAAAAGAGACTGAGTAGCTTGGTTTACGCGGAAGACCAATCAAACTTCAAGACAAGAAGTTTGCACCACTTACGTAGGCCGCAGTCGCCCTCTCGAATAGCGAAAGGTGCCTCACCCTAGACACCTTCTCGAGTGGGTCTTAGCAGCCCAGGCATAATTAGTAAGCGTGGTGGGTTCCGCGCTCCAAATGGAGACTCAGCTGGAAGTTAAAGGGAAGAATGACAAGGAATTTTATGAATTGGAGCTGTAAGTTAACTCTTTGACAGAGAGAGCGAGATGGTGGTGGGGGACAGCCCCCAGTGAAATCAGAGGTGAGAGCACAAAGCAATACAGTAGGCAGACTCCGGTTTTTTGGGGGGAGATGCTCGAGAATATCCGGGTGGACTCCTGAGGCTCGATCCCGCATTTGCGTATGCCGAGCCTCCTTCCTCATGACCTTTGTCCAGAGTGGAATGCCTCCCCGGCTCCCGGCACATGATCAGTGCATGCTCAGTCACGATATCAGTGCCTGCTCAGCCACGTGATCACTGACGGCACAGTCACGTGATCAGCGCCTCTCAGTCAAGTGATCACCGTATGATAAACACGTGATCAGTGAACGACCAGCCACGTGATCACTGCATTCGCGGTCAGGTGGTCAGTTCCTGATCAGCCACCTGATCAGTGCGTGCACAGTCCCCTGATCAGCGCCTGTCAGTCACTGATCACTGCCTGATAACCCCGTGATCAGTGCCCGAACAGCCACGTAATCAGTGCATGCGCAGTCACGTGATCAGTGCATGATAGCCACGTGATCAGTGCGTGCACAGTCCCATGATCAGCGCCTGTCAGTCACTGATCATTGCCTGATAAACACGTGATCAGTGCATGATGAGCCATGTGATCAGTGCCTGATCAGCCACGTCATCAGTGCATGCGCAGTCACGTCATCAGTGCATGATAGCCACGTGATCAGTGCATGCTCAGTCACGTGATCTGGACTTGATCAGCCACGTGATCAGTGCCTGCAGAGTCACGTGATCAGGGCCTGCTGAGCTGCGTGATTCCTGCCGGCTCATCTGCATGACAATTGCCAGCTGAGCTGCGTGATTCCTGTCGGCTCATCTGCTTGACAATTGCCAGCTGAGCTGCGTGATTCCTGCCTGGTCACGTGCTTGATTATTGCCAGTTGAGCAGCATGATTCGTCACTGCTGAGCTCCATGCTTATTGCCTGCTGATTACGTGGTTCGTGTCTGCTCAGCTCTTTGAGTATTGCCTCCTGAGGTCCCTGTTCGGTCGCCACCTGCCGGGGACCAGCCCCAACTGATCCAGGGTATTCGAAGGAGAGATGGCCTAGGCGACTATTTATATGCTAATCAGAGATGTCAAGAATAATAGTATGAGGAGAGCTCAGTAGGAAAATTCGGTGGAGAAAAGAGACTGAGTAGCTTGGTTTACGCGGAAGACCAATCAAACTTCAAGACAAGAAGTTTGCACCACTTACGTAGGCCGCAGGCGCCCTCTCGAATAGCGAAAGGTGCCTCACCCTAGACACCTTCTCGAGTGGGTCTTAGCAGCCCAGGCATAATTAGTAAGCGTGGTGGGTTCCGCGCTCCAGATGCAGACTCAGCTGGAAGTTAAAGGGAAGAATGACAAGGAACTTTATGAATTGGAGCTGTAAGTTAACTCTTTGACAGAGAGAGCGAGATGGTGGTGGGGGACAGCCCCCAGTGAAATCAGAGGTGAGAGCACAAAGCAATACAGTAGGCAGACTCTGGTTTTTTCGGGGGGAGATGCTCGAGAATATCCGGGTGGATTCCTGAGGCTCGATCCCGCATTTGCGTATGCCGAGCCTCCTTCCTCATGACCTTTGTCCAGAGTGGAATGCCTCCCCGGCTCCCAGCACATGATCAGTGCATGCTCAGTCACGATATCAGTGCCTGCTCAGCCACGTGATCACTGACGGCACAGTCACGTGATCAGCGCCTCTCAGTCAAGTGATCACCGTATGATAAACACGTGATCAGTGAACGACCAGCCACGTGATCACTGCATGCGCGGTCAGGTGGTCAGTTCCTGATCAGCCACCTGATCAGTGCGTGCACAGTCCCCTGATCAGCGCCTGTCAGTCACTGATCACTGCCTGATAAACCCGTGATCAGTGCCCGAACAGCCACGTCATCAGTGCATGCGCAGTCACGTGATCAGTGCATGATAGCCACGTGATCAGTGCGTGCACAGTCCCATGATCAGCGCCTGTCAGTCACTGATCATTGCCTGATAAACACGTGATCAGTGCATGATGAGCCATGTGATCAGTGCCCGATCAGCCACGTCATCAGTGCATGCGCAGTCACGTCATCAGTGCATGATAGCCACGTGATCAGTGCATGCTCAGTCACGTGATATGGACTTGATCAGCCACGTGATCAGTGCCTGCAGAGTCACGTGATCAGGGCCTGCTGAGCTGCGTGATTCCTGCCGGCTCATCTGCATGACAATTTCCAGCTGAGCTGCGTGATTCCTATCGGCTCATCTGCATGACAATTGCCAGCTGAGCTGCGTGATTCCTGTCGGCTCATCTGCTTGACAATTGCCAGCTGAGCTGCGTGAATCCTGCCTGGTCACGTGCTTGATTATTGCCAGTTGAGCAGCATGATTCGTCACTGCTGAGCTCCATGCTTATTGCCTGCTGATTGCGTGGTTCGTGTCTGCTCAGCTCTTTGAGTATTGCCTCCTGAGGTCCCTGTTCGGTCGCCACATGCCGGGGACCAGCCCCAACTGATCCAGGGTATTCGAAGGAGAGATGGCCTAGGCGACTATTTATATGCTAATCAGAGATGTCAAGAATAACAGTATGAGGAGAGGTCAGTAGGAAAATTCGGTGGAGAAAAGAGACTGAGTAGCTTGGTTTACGCGGAAGACCAATCAAACTTCAAGACAAGAAGTTTGCACCACTTACGTAGGCCGCAGGCGCCCTCTCGAATAGCGAAAGGTGCCTCACCCTAGACACCTTCTCGAGTGGGTCTTAGCAGCCCAGGCATAATTAGTAAGCGTGGTGGGTTCCGCGCTCCAGATGGAGACTCAGCTGGAAGTTAAAGGGAAGAATGACAAGGAACTTTATGAATTGGAGCTGTAAGTTAACACTTTGACAGAGAGAGCGAGATGGTGGTGGGGGACAGCCCCCAGTGAAATTAGAGGTGAGAGCACAAAGCAATACAGTAGGCAGACTCCGGTTTTTTGGGGGGAGATGCTCGAGAATATCCGGGTGGACTCCTGAGGCTCGATCCCGCATTTGCGTATGCCGAGCCTCCTTCCTCATGACCTTTGTCCAGAGTGGAATGCCTCCCCGGCTCCCGGCACATGATCAGTGCATGCTCAGTCACGATATCAGTGCCTGCTCAGCCACGTGATCACTGACGGCACAGTCACGTGATCAGCGCCTCTCAGTCACGTGATCACCGTAGGATAAACACGTGATCAGTGAACGACCAGCCACGTGATCACTGCATGCGCAGTCAGGTGGTCAGTTCCTGATCAGCCACCTGATCAGTGCGTGCACAGTCCCCTGATCAGCGCCTGTCAGTCACTGATCACTGCCTGATAAACACGTGATCAGTGCCCGAACAGCCACGTCATCAGTGCATGCGCAGTCACGTGATCAGTGCATGATAGCCACGTGATCAGTGCGTGCACAGTCCCATGATCAGCGCCTGTCAGTCACTGATCATTGCCTGATAAACACGTGATCAGTGCATGATGAGCCATGTGATCAGTGCCCGATCAGCCACGTCATCAGTGCATGCGCAGTCACGTCATCAGTGCATGATAGCCACGTGATCAGTGCATGCTCAGTCACGTGATCTGGACTTGATCAGCCACGTGATCAGTGCCTGCAGAGTCACGTGATCAGGGCCTGCTGAGCTGCGTGATTCCTGCCGGCTCATCTGCATGACAATTTCCAGCTGAGCTGCGTGATTCCTGTCGGCTCATCTGCATGACAATTGCCAGCTGAGCTGCGTGATTCCTGTCGGCTCATCTGCTTGACAATTGCCAGCTGAGCTGCGTGATTCCTGCCTGGTCACGTGCTTGATTATTGCCAGTTGAGCAGCATGATTCGTCACTGCTGAGCTCCATGCTTATTGCCTGCTGATTGCGTGGTTCGTGTCTGCTCAGCTCTTTGAGTATTGCCTCCTGAGGTCCCTGTTCTGTCGCCACCTGCCGGGGACCAGCCCCAACTGATCCAGGGTATTCGAAGTAGAGATGGCCTAGGCGACTATTTATATGCTAATCAGAGATGTCAAGAATAATAGTATGAGGAGAGGTCAGTAGGAAAATTCGGTGGAGAAAAGAGACTGAGTAGCTTGGTTTACGCGGAAGACCAATCAAACTTCAAGACAAGAAGTTTGCACCACTTACGTAGGCCGCAGGCGCCCTCTCGAATAGCGAAAGGTGCCTCACCCTAGACACCTTCTCGAGTGGGTCTTAGCAGCCCAGGCATAATTAGTAAGCGTGG
Source organism: Bos javanicus (assembly GCF_032452875.1). NCBI lineage: Eukaryota > Metazoa > Chordata > Mammalia > Artiodactyla > Bovidae > Bos > Bos javanicus. The sequence goes on along the minus strand of NW_026893688.1, from coordinate 407,898 downwards.
TGGGTTCCGCGCTCCAGATGGAGACTCAGCTGGAAGTTAAAGGGAAGAATGACAAGGAACTTTATGAATTGGAGCTGTAAGTTAACACTTTGACAGAGAGAGCGAGATGGTGGTGGGGGACAGCCCCCAGTGAAATCAGAGGTGAGAGCACAAAGCAATACAGTAGGCAGACTCCGGTTTTTGGGGGGAGATGCTCGAGAATATCCGGGTGGACTCCTGAGGCTCGATCCCGCATTTGCGTATGCCGAGCCTCCTTCCTCATGACCTTTGTCCAGAGTGGAATGCCTCCCCGGCTCCCGGCACATGATCAGTGCATGCTCAGTCACGATATCAGTGCCTGCTCAGCCACGTGATCACTGACGGCACACTCACGTGATCAGCGCCTCTCAGTCACGTGATCACCGTAGGATAAACACGTGATCAGTGAACGACCAGCCACGTGATCACTGCATGCGCAGTCAGGTGGTCAGTTCCTGATCAGCCACCTGATCAGTGCGTGCACAGTCCCCTGATCAGCGCCTGTCAGTCACTGATCACTGCCTGATAAACACGTGATCAGTGTCCGAACAGCCACGTCATCAGTGCATGCGCAGTCACGTGATCAGTGCATGATAGCCACGTGATCAGTGCGTGCACAGTCCCATGATCAGCGCCTGTCAGTCACTGATCATTGCCTGATAAACACGTGATCAGTGCATGATGAGCCATGTGATCAGTGCCCGATCAGCCACGTCATCAGTGCATGCGCAGTCACGTCATCAGTGCATGATAGCCACGTGATCAGTGCATGCTCAGTCACGTGATCTGGACTTGATCAGCCACGTGATCAGTGCCTGCAGAGTCACGTGATCAGGGCCTGCTGAGCTGCGTGATTCCTGTCGGCTCATCTGCTTGACAATTGCCAGCTGAGCTGCGTGATTCCTGCCTGGTCACGTGCTTGATTATTGCCAGTTGAGCAGCATGATTCGTCACTGCTGAGCTCCATGCTTATTGCCTGCTGATTGCGTGGTTCGTGTCTGCTCAGCTCTTTGAGTATTGCCTCCTGAGGTCCCTGTTCGGTCGCCACCTGCCGGGGACCAGCCCCAACTGATCCAGGGTATTCGAAGGAGAGATGGCCTAGGCGACTATTTATATGCTAATCAGAGATGTCAAGAATAATAGTATGAGGAGAGCTCAGTAGGAAAATTCGGTGGAGAAAAGAGACTGAGTAGCTTGGTTTACGCGGAAGACCAATCAAACTTCAAGACAAGAAGTTTGCACCACTTACGTAGGCCGCAGGCGCCCTCTCGAATAGCGAAAGGTGCCTCACCCTAGACACCTTCTCGAGTGGGTCTTAGCAGCCCAGGCATAATTAGTAAGCGTGGTGGGTTCCGCGCTCCAGATGGAGACTCAGCTGGAAGTTAAAGGGAAGAATGACAAGGAACTTTATGAATTGGAGCTGTAAGTTAACTCTTTGACAGAGAGAGCGAGATGGTGGTGGGGGACAGCCCCCAGTGAAATCAGAGGTGAGAGCACAAAGCAATACAGTAGGCAGACTCTGGTTTTTTTGGGGGGAGATGCTCGAGAATATCCGGGTGGACTCCTGAGGCTCGATCCCGCATTTGCGTATGCCGAGCCTCCTTCCTCATGACCTTTGTCCAGAGTGGAATGCCTCCCCGGCTCCCGGCACATGATCAGTGCATGCTCAGTCATGATATCAGTGCCTGCTCAGCCACGTGATCACTGACGGCACATTCACGTGATCAGCGCCTCTCAGTCACCTGATCACCGTATGATAAACACGTGATCAGTGAACGACCAGCCACGTGATCACTGCATGCGCAGTCAGGTGGTCAGTTCCTGATCAGCCACCTGATCAGTGCGTGCACAGTCCCCTGATCAGCGTCTGTCAGTCACTGATCACTGCCTGATAAACACGTGATCAGTGCCCGAACAGCCACGTCATCAGTGCATGCGCAGTCACGTGATCAGTGCATGATAGCCACGTGATCAGTGCGTGCACAGTCCCATGATCAGCGCCTGTCAGTCACTGATCATTGCCTGATAAACACGTGATCAGTGCATGATGAGCCACGTGATCAGTGCATGATCAGTCACGTGATCAGTGTGTGATCAGCCACGTGATCAGTGCATGCTCAGTCACGTGATCAGTGCCTGCTGAGCTGCGTGATTTCTGCCTGCTCATCTGCTTGACAATTGCCAGCTGAGCTGCATGATTCCTCACACCTGAGTTCCATGATTATTGCCTGCTGACTGTTTGATTCGTGCCTACTCAGCTCTTGTTTATTGCCTCCAGAGGAACATGATCAGTGTATGATAGCAAACATGATCAGTGCATGATCAGTCACATGATCAGCGCCATTAAGTCACGTGATCAGTGCATGATAGTCATGTGATCAGTCCATGCTCAGTCATGGTATCAGTGCATGATCAGCCACGTGATCAGTGCATGATATCCAAGTGATCAGTGCATGATCATCACGTGATCAGTGTATGATCAGCCACGTGAACAGTGCCTGCTCAGTCACGTGATCAGGGCCTGCTGAGCTGCGTGATTTCTGTCTGCTCATCTGCTTGACAATTGCCAGCTGAGCTGCACGATTCCTGCCTGTCATCTCCTTGACAATTGCCACCTGTGCTGCGCAATTCCTGCCTGCTCATCTACTTGATTATTGCCAGCTGAGCAGCATGATTTCTCAGAGCTGAGTTCCATGATTATTGCCTGGTGACTGATTCCTGCCTGCTCAGCTCTTTGTTCATTGCCTCCAGAGGCACATGATCAGTGTATGACACCAAACTTGATCAGCACATGATCAGTCACATGATCAATGCATGATAAGCCAGGTGATCAGTGCATGATCAATTACGTGATCAGTGCATGATCAGTCATGTGACCAGTACATGGTAGCTGCGTGATCAGTGCATGATCAGCCACGTGATCAGTGCATGATCAGTCACATGATCAGTGCATGATCAGCCACGTGATCAGTGCATGATCAGTCACGTGATCAGTGCATGATCAGTCGTGATCAGTGCATGATCAGTCACGTGATCAGTGCATGATAGCCACGTGATCAGTGCATGATCAGTCACGTGATCAGTGCATGATCAGTCACGTGATCAGTGCATGGTAGCTACGTGATCAGTGCATGTCAGCACGTGATCAGTGCATGATAGCCACGTGATCAGTGCATGATCAGCCACGTGATCAGTGCATGATCAGTCACGTGATCAGTGCATGATCAGCCACGTGATCAGTGCATGATCAATTACGTGATCAGTGCATGATCAGTCACGTGATCAGTGCATGATAGCACGTGATCAGTGCATGATCAGCCACGTGATCAGTGCATGATAGCCACGTGATCAGTGCATGATCAGTCACGTGATCAGTGCATGATCAGTCACGTGATCAGTGCATGATAGCTGCGTGATCAGTGCATGATCAGCCACGTGATCAGTGCATGATAGCCACGTGATCAGTGCATGATCAGTCACGTGATCAGTGCATGATCAGCCCGTGATCAGTGCATGATCAGACACGTGATCAGTGCATGATCAGCCACGTGATCAGTGCATGATCAATCACGTGATCAGTGTATGATCAGCCACGTGAACAGTGCATGCTCAGTCACGTGATCAGGGCCTGCTGAGCTGCGTGATTACTGTCTGCTCATCTGCTTGACAATTGCCAGCTGAGCTGCACGATTCCTGCCTGTCATCTGCTTGACAATTGCCAGCTGTGCTGCATAATTCCTGCCTGCTCAGCTGCTTGATTATTGCCAGCTGAGCAGCATGATTCCTCACACCTGAGTTCCATGATTATTGCCTGCTGACTGTTTGATTCGTGCCTACTCAGCTCTTTGTTTATTGCCTCCAGAGGCACATGATCAGTGTATGATAGCAAACATGATCAGCGCATGATCAGTCACATGATCAGCGCCATTAAGTCACGTGATCACTACATGATAGTCATGTGATCAGTCCATGCTCAGTCATGGTATCAGTGCATGATCAGCCACGTGATCAGTGCATGATCTGTCACATGATTAGTGTATGATCATCCACGTGATCAGTGCATGGGCAGTCATGTGATCAGTGCATGATATAGACGTGATCAGTGCATGATCAGTCTCGTGATCAGTGCATGATAGCCACGTGATCAGTGCATGATCAGTCACCTGATGGGTGTATGATCATTCACGTGACCTGTACATGGTAGCTACATGATCATTGCATGATCAGCCACGTGAGTAGTGCATGATAGCCACGTGATCAGTGCATGATCAGTCACGTGATCAGTGCATGATCAGTCACATGATCAGCACCATTCAGTCACGTGATCAGTGCATGATAGTCACGTGATCAGTGCATGATCAGTCACGTGATCAGTGCATGATCAGCCACGTGATCAGTGCATGATAGCCACGTGATCAGTGCATGATAGCCACGTGATCAGTGCATGATCAGCCACGTGATCAGTGCATGATAGCCACGTGATCAGTGCATGATCAGTCACGTGATCAGTGCATGATCAGCCACGTGATCAGTGCATGATCAGCCACGTGATCAGTGCATGATAGCCACGTGATCAGTGCATGATCAGTCACGTGATCTGGACTTGATCAGCCACGTGATCAGTGCATGCAGAGTCACGTGATCAGGGCCTGCTGAGCTGCGTGATTCCTGCCGGCTCATCTGCATGACAATTGCCAGCTGAGCTGCGTGATTCCTGTCGGCTCATCTGCTTGACAATTGCCAGCTGAGCTGCGTGATTCCTGCCTGGTCACGTGCTTGATTATTGCCAGTTGAGCAGCATGATTCGTCACTGCTGAGCTCCATGCTTATTGCCTGCTGATTGCGTGGTTCGTGTCTGCTCAGCTCTTTGAGTATTGCCTCCTGAGGTCCCTGTTCGGTCGCCACCTGCCGGGGACCAGCCCCAACTGATCCAGGGTATTCGAAGGAGAGATGGCCTAGGCGACTATTTATATGCTAATCAGAGATGTCAAGAATAATAGTATGAGGAGAGCTCAGTAGGAAAATTCGGTGGAGAAAAGAGACTGAGTAGCTTGGTTTACGCGGAAGACCAATCAAACTTCAAGACAAGAAGTTTGCACCACTTACGTAGGCCGCAGGCGCCCTCTCGAATAGCGAAAGGTGCCTCACCCTAGACACCTTCTCGAGTGGGTCTTAGCAGCCCAGGCATAATTAGTAAGCGTGGTGGGTTCCGCGCTCCAGATGGAGACTCAGCTGGAAGTTAAAGGGAAGAATGACAAGGAACTTTATGAATTGGAGCTGTAAGTTAACTCTTTGACAGAGAGAGCGAGATGGTGGTGGGGGACAGCCCCCAGTGAAATCAGAGGTGAGAGCACAAAGCAATACAGTAGGCAGACTCTGGTTTTTTGGGGGGAGATGCTCGAGAATATCCGGGTGGACTCCTGAGGCTCGATCCCGCATTTGCGTATGCCGAGCCTCCTTCCTCATGACCTTTGTCCAGAGTGGAATGCCTCCCCGGCTCCCGGCACATGATCAGTGCATGCTCAGTCACGATATCAGTGCCTGCTCAGCCACGTGATCACTGACGGCACAGTCACGTGATCAGCGCCTCTCAGTCACGTGATCACCGCATGATAAACACGTGATCAGTGAACGACCAGCCACGTGATCACTGCATGCGCAGTCAGGTGGTCAGTTCCTGATCAGCCACCTGATCAGTGCGTGCACAGTCCCCTGATCAGCGCCTGTCAGTCACTGATCACTGCCTGAGAAACACGTGATCAGTGCCCGAACAGCCACGTCATCAGTGCATGCGCAGTCACGTGATCAGTGCATGATAGCCACGTGATCAGTGCATGCACAGTCCCATGATCAGCGCCTGTCAGTCACTGATCATTGCCTGAGAAACACGTGATCAGTGCATGATGAGCCATGTGATCAGTGCATGATCAGCCACGTCAACAGTGCATGCCCAGTCACGTGATCAGTGCATGATAGCCACGTGATCAGTGCATGCTCAGTCACGTGATCTGGACTTGATCAGCCACGTGATCAGTGGCTGCAGAGTCACGTGATCAGGGCCTGCTGAGCTGCGTGATTCCTGCCGTCTCATCTGCATGACAATTGCCAGCTGAGCTGCGTGATTCCTGTCGGCTCATCTGCTTGACAATTGCCAGCTGAGCTGCGTGATTCCTGCCTGGTCACGTGCTTGATTATTGCCAGTTGAGCAGCATGATTCGTCACTGCTGAGCTCCATGCTTATTGCCTGCTGATTGCGTGGTTCGTGTCTGCTCAGCTCTTTGAGTATTGCCTCCTGAGGTCCCTGTTCGGTCGCCACCTGCCGGGGACCAGCCCCAACTGATCCAGGGCATTCGAAGGAGAGATGGCCTAGGCGACTATTTATATGCTAATCAGAGATGTCAAGAATAATAGTATGAGGAGAGCTCAGTAGGAAAATTCGGTGGAGAAAAGAGACTGAGTAGCTTGGTTTACGCGGAAGACCAATCAAACTTCAAGACAAGAAGTTTGCACCACTTACGTAGGCCGCAGGTGCCCTCTCGAATAGCGAAAGGTGCCTCACCCTAGACACCTTCTCGAGTGGGTCTTAGCAGCCCAGGCATAATTAGTAAGCGTGGTGGGTTCCGCGCTCCAGATGGAGACTCAGCTGGAAGTTAAAGGGAAGAATGACAAGGAACTTTATGAATTGGAGCTGTAAGTTAACTCTTTGACAGAGAGAGCGAGATGGTGGTGGGGGACAGCCCCCAGTGAAATCAGAGGTGAGAGCACAAAGCAATACAGTAGGCAGACTCTTTTTGGGGGGAGATGCTCGAGAATATCCGGGTGGACTCCTGAGGCTCGATCCCGCATTTGCGTATGCCGAGCCTCCTTCCTCATGACCTTTGTCCAGAGTGGAATGCCTCCCCGGCTCCCGGCACATGATCAGTGCATGCTCAGTCACGATATCAGTGCCTGCTCAGCCACGTGATCACTGACGGCACAGTCACGTGATCAGCGCCTCTCAGTCACGTGATCACCGCATGATAAACACGTGATCAGTGAACGACCAGCCACGTGATCACTGCATGCGCAGTCAGGTGGTCAGTTCCTGATCAGCCACCTGATCAGTGCGTGCACAGTCCCTGATCAGCGCCTGTCAGTCACTGATCACTGCCTGATAAACACGTGATCAGTGCATGAACAGCCACGTGATCAGTGCATGCGCAGTCACGTGATCAGTGCATGATAGCCACGTGATCAGTGCATGATAGCCACGTGATCAGTGCATGATCAGTCACGTGATCAGTGCATGATCAGCCACGTGATCAGTGCATGATCAGCCACGTGATCAGTATGATCAGCCACGTGATCAGTGCATGATAGCCACGTGATCAGTGCATGATCAGTCACGTGATCAGTGCATGATCAGTCACGTGATCAGTACATGATAGCCACGTGATCAGTGCATGATCAGCCACGTGATCAGTGCATGATCAGCCACGTGATCAGTGCATGATCAGTCACGTGATCAGTGCATGATCAGTCACGTGATCAGTGCATGATCATCCACGTGATCAGTGCATGTCAGTCATGTAGTCAGTGCATGATAGCCCGTGATCAGTGCATGATCAGTCCCGTGATCAGTGCATGATCAGTGACGTGATCAGTGCATGATAGCCACGTGATCAGTGCATGATCAGTCACGTGATCAGTGCATGATCAGCCACGTGATCAGTGCATGATAGCCACGTGATCAGTGCATACAATTACGTGATCAGTGCATGATCAATCACGTGATCAGTGCATGATAGCCACGTGATCAGTGCATGATCATTCACGTGAAAGTGTGTGATCAGCCACGTGAACAGTGCATGCTCAGTCACGTGATCAGGGCCTGCTGAGCTGCGTGATTACTGTCTGCTCATCTGCTTGACAATTGCCAGCTGAGCTGCACGATTCCTGCCTGTCATCTCCTTGACAATTGCCAGCTGTGCTGCATAATTCCTGCCTGCTCATCTACTTGATTATTGCCAGCTGAGCAGCATGATTTCTCAGAGGTGAGTTCCATGATTATAGCCTGATGACTGATTCCTGCCTACTCAGCTCTTTGTTCATTGCCTGCAGATGCACATGATCAGTGTATGACACCAAACATGATCAGTGCATGATCAGTCACATGATCAGTGCATGATAAGCCACGTGATCAGTGCATGATCAGTCACGTGATCAGTGCATGATCAGCCACGTGATCAGTGCATGATAGCCACGTGATCAGTGCATGATCAGTCACGTGATCAGTGCATGATCAGTCACGTGATCAGTGCATGATCAGCCACGTGATCAGTGCATGATCAATCACGTGATCAGTGCATGATCAGTCACGTGATCAGTGCATGATAGCCACGTGATCAGTGCATGATCAGCCACGTGATCAGTGCATGATCAGCCACGTGATCAGTGCATGATCAGTTACGTGATCAGTGCATGATCAGCCACGTGATCAGTGCATGGACACGTGATCAGTGCATGATCAGCCACGTGATCAGTGCATGATAGCCACGTGATCAGTGCATGATCAGTCACGTGATCAGTGTATGATCAGCCACGTGATCAGTGCATGCTCAGTCACGTGATCAGGGCCTGCTGAGCTGCGTGATTACTGTCTGCTCATCTGCTTGACAATTGCCAGCTGAGCTGCACGATTCCTGCCTGTCATCTGCTTGACAATTGCCAGCTGTGCTGCGTAATTCCTGCCTGCTCAGCTGCTTGATTATTGCCAGCTGAGCAGCATGATTCCTCACAGCTGAGTTCCATGATTATTGCCTGCTGACTGTTTGATTCGTGCCTACTCAGCTCTTTGTTTATTGCCTCCAGAGGCACATGATCAGTGTATGATAGCAAACATGATCAGCGCATGATCAGTCACATGATCAGCGCCATTAAGTCACGTGATCACTACATGATAGTCATGTGATCAGTCCATGCTCAGTCACGGTATCAGTGCATGATCAGCCACGTGATCAGTGCATGATAGCCACGTGATCAGTGCATGATAGCCACGTGATCAGTGCATGATCAGCCAGGTGATCAGTGCATGATAGCTAAGTGATCAGTGCATGATCAGTCACGTGATCAGTGCATGACAGGCACGTGATCAGTGCATGATCAGCCACGTGATCAGTGCATGATAGCCACGTGATCAGTGCATGATCAGTCACGTGATCAGTGCATGATCATCACGTGACAGTACATGGTAGCTACGTGATCAGTGCATGATCAGCCACGTGATCAGTGCATGATAGCCACGTGATCAGTGCATGATCAGCCACGTGATCAGTGCATGATCAGCCACGTGATCAGTGCATGATCAATTACGTGATCAGTGCATGATCAGTCACGTGATCAGTGCATGGTAGCTGCGTGATCATTGCATGATCAGCCACGTGATCAGTGCATGATAGCCACGTGATCAGTGCATGATCAGTCACGTGATCAGTGCATGATCAGTCACGTGATCAGTGCATGATCAGTCACGTGATCAGTGCATGATCAGTCACGTGATCAGTGCATGATAGCACGTGATCAGTGCATGATCAGCCACGTGATCAGTGCATGATAGCCACGTGATCAGTGCATGATCAGTCACATGATCAGTGCATGATCATCCACGTGATCAGTGCATGATCAGTCACGTGATCAGTGCATGATATAGACGTGATCAGTGCATGATCAGTCACGTGATCAGTGCATGATCAGCCACGTGATCAGTGCATGATAGCCACGTGATCAGTGCATGATAGCCAGTGATCAGTGCATGATCAGTCACGTGATCAGTGCATGATCAGCCACGTGATCAGTGCATGATAGCCACTGATCAGTGCATGATCAGTCACGTGATCAGTGCATGATCAGTCACGTGATCAGTGCATGATCAGCCACGTGATCAGTGCATGATCAGCCACGTGATCAGTGCATGATCAGTCACGTGATCAGTGCATGATCAGTCACGTGATCAGTGCATGATCAGTCACGTGATCAGTGCATGATCAGCCACGTGATCAGTGCATGATAGCCACGTGATCAGTGCATGATCAGTCACGTGATCAGTGCATGATCAGTCACGTGATCAGTGCATGATCAGCCACGTGATCAGTGCATGATCAGCCACGTGATCAGTGCATGATCAGCCACGTGATCAGTGCATGATCAGCCACGTGATCAGTGCATGATCAGTCACGTGATCAGTGCATGATCAGTCACGTGAACAGTGCATGATCATTTACGTGATCAGTGCATGATCAGTCACGTGACCAGTATATGGTAGCTACGTGATCATTCCATGATGAGCCACGTGAGCAGTGCATGATAGCCACGTGATGTGTGCATGATCAGTTACGTGAGCAGAGTATGATCAGCCACGTGATCAGTGCATGAGTGCCACGTGATCAGTGCATGATATGTCACGTGACAGGTGTGTGATCAGCCACGTGATCAGTGCATGTTCAGCCACGTGATCAGTGCATGATAGCCACGTGATCAGTGCATGATCAGTTACGTGAGCAGTGTATGATCAGCCACGTGATCAGTGCATGGTCAGACACGTGAACAGTGTATGATCAGCCACGTGATCAGTGCATGATATCCAAGTGATCAGTGCATGATCAATCACGTGATCAGTGTATGATCAGCCACGTGAACAGTGCATGCTCAGTCACGTGATCAGGGCCTGCTGAGCTGCGTGATTACTGTCTGCTCATCTGCTTGACAATTGCCAGCTGAGCTGCACGATTCCTGCCTGTCATCTGCTTGACAATTGCCAGCTGTGCTGCGTAATTCCTGCCTGCTCAGCTGCTTGATTATTGCCAGCTGAGCAGCATGATTCCTCACAGCTGAGTTCCATGATTATTGCCTGCTGACTGTTTGATTCGTGCCTACTCAGCTCTTTGTTTATTGCCTCCAGAGGCACATGATCAGTGTATGATAGCAAACATGATCAGTGCATGATCAGAGCCATTAAGTCACGTGATCACTACATGATAGTCATGTGATCAGTCCATGCTCAGTCACGGTATCAGTGCATGATCAGCCACGTGATCAGTGCATGATCTGTCACATGATTAGTGTATGATCATCCACGTGATCAGTGCATGGGCAGTCATGTGATCAGTGCATGATTAGACGTGATCAGTGCATGATCAGTCTCGTGATCAGTGCATGATAGCCACGTGATCAGTGCATGATCAGTCACCTGATGGGTGTATGATCATTCACGTGACCAGTACATGGTAGCTACATGATCAGTGCATGATCAGCCACGTGATCAGTGCATGATAGCCACGTGATCAGTGCATGATCAGCCACGTGATCAGTGCATGATCAATCACGTGATCAGTGCATGATCAGTCACGTGATCAGTGCATGGTAGCTGCGTGATCAGTGCATGATCAGCCACGTGATCAGTGCATGATAGCCACGTGATCAGTGCATGATCAGTCACGTGATCAGTGCATGATCAGCCACGTGATCAGTGCATGATCAATTACGTGATCAGTGCATGATCAGTCACGTGATCAGTGCATGATAGCTACGTGATCATTGCATGATCAGCCAGTGATCAGTGCATGATAGCCACGTGATCAGTGCATGATCAGTCACGTGATCAGTGCATGATCAGTCACGTGATCAGTGCATGATCAGCCACGTGATCAGTGCATGATCAGTCACGTGATCAGTGCATGATAGCCACGTGATCAGTGCATGATCAGTTACGTGATCAGTGCATGATCAGCCACGTGATCAGTGCATGATCAGACACGTGATCAGTGCATGATCAGCCACGTGATCAGTGCATGATATCCACGTGATCAGTGCATGATCAGCCACGTGAACAGTGCATGCTCAGTCACGTGATCAGGGCCTGCTGAGCTGCGTGATTACTGTCTGCTCATCTGCTTGACAATTGCCAGCTGAGCTGCACGATTCCTGCCTGTCATCTGCTTGACAATTGCCAGCTGTGCTGCGTAATTCCTGCCTGCTCAGCTGCTTGATTATTGCCAGCTGAGCAGCATGATTCCTCACAGCTGAGTTCCATGATTATTGCCTGCTGACTGTTTGATTCGTGCCTACTCAGCTCTTTGTTTATTGCCTCCAGAGGCACATGATCAGTGTATGATAGCAAACATGATCAGTGCATGATCAGAGCCATTAAGTCACGTGATCACTACATGATAGTCATGTGATCAGTCCATGATCAGTCACGGTATCAGTGCATGATCAGCCACGTGATCAGTGCATGATCTGTCACGTGATCAGTGTATGATCATCCACGTGATCAGTGCATGGGCAGTCATGTGATCAGTGCATGATTAGACGTGATCAGTGCATGATCAGTCACGTGATCAGTGCATGATAGCCACGTGATCAGTGCATGATCAGTCACCTGATGGGTGTATGATCATTCACGTGACCAGTACATGGTAGCTACATGATCAGTGCATGATCAGCCACGTGATCAGTGCATGATAGCCACGTGATCAGTGCATGATCAGCCACGTGATCAGTGCATGATCAATCACGTGATCAGTGCATGATCAGTCACGTGATCAGTGCATGATCAGTGCGTGATCAGTGCATGATCAGCCACGTGATCAGTGCATGATAGCCACGTGATCAGTGCATGATCAGTCACGTGATCAGTGCATGATCAGCCACGTGATCAGTGCATGATCAATTACGTGATCAGTGCATGATCAGTCACGTGATCAGTGCATGGTAGCTACGTGATCATTGCATGATCAGCCAGTGATCAGTGCATGATAGCCACGTGATCAGTGCATGATCAGTCACGTGATCAGTGCATGATCAGTCACGTGATCAGTGCATGATCAGCCACGTGATCAGTGCATGATCAGTCACGTGATCAGTGCATGATAGCCACGTGATCAGTGCATGATCAGTTACGTGATCAGTGTATGATCAGCCACGTGATCAGTGCATGATCAGACACGTGATCAGTGCATGATCAGCCACGTGATCAGTGCATGATATCCACGTGATCAGTGCATGATCAGCCACGTGAACAGTGCATGCTCAGTCACGTGATCAGGGCCTGCTGAGCTGCGTGATTACTGTCTGCTCATCTGCTTGACAATTGCCAGCTGAGCTGCACGATTCCTGCCTGTCATCTGCTTGACAATTGCCAGCTGTGCTGCGTAATTCCTGCCTGCTCAGCTGCTTGATTATTGCCAGCTGAGCAGCATGATTCCTCACAGCTGAGTTCCATGATTATTGCCTGCTGACTGTTTGATTCGTGCCTACTCAGCTCTTTGTTTATTGCCTCCAGAGGCACATGATCAGTGTATGATAGCAAACATGATCAGTGCATGATCAGAGCCATTAAGTCACGTGATCACTACATGATAGTCATGTGATCAGTCCATGCTCAGTCACGGTATCAGTGCATGATCAGCCACGTGATCAGTGCATGATCTGTCACGTGATTAGTGTATGATCATCCACGTGATCAGTGCATGGGCAGTCATGTGATCAGTGCATGATTAGACGTGATCAGTGCATGATCAGTCACGTGATCAGTGCATGATAGCCACGTGATCAGTGCATGATCAGTCACCTGATGGGTGTATGATCATTCACGTGACCAGTACATGGTAGCTACATGATCAGTGCATGATCAGCCACGTGATCAGTGCATGATAGCCACGTGATCAGTGCATGATCAGCCACGTGATCAGTGCATGATCAGTCACGTGATCAGTGCATGATCAGTCACGTGATCAGTGCATGATAGCTGCGTGATCAGTGCATGATCAGCCACGTGATCAGTGCATGATAGCCACGTGATCAGTGCATGATCAGTCACGTGATCAGTGCATGATCAGCCACGTGATCAGTGCATGATCAATCACGTGATCAGTGCATGATCAGTCACGTGATCAGTGCATGGTAGCTACGTGATCAGTGCATGATCAGCCAGTGATCAGTGCATGATAGCCACGTGATCAGTGCATGATCAGTCACGTGATCAGTGCATGATCAGTCACGTGATCAGTGCATGATCAGTCACGTGATCAGTGCATGATCAGTCACGTGATCAGTGCATGATAGCTACGTGATCAGTGCATGATCAGCCACGTGATCAGTGCATGATAGCCACGTGATCAGTGCATGATAGCCACGTGATCAGTGCATGATCAGTCACGTGATCAGTGCATGATCAGCCACGTGATCAGTGCATGATATCCACGTGATCAGTGCATGATAGCCACGTGATCAGTGCATGATAGCCACGTGATCAGTGCATGATCAGTCACGTGATCAGTGCATGATCAGCCACGTGATCAGTGCATGATCAGTCACGTGATCAGTGCATGATCAATTACGTGATCAGTGCATGATCAGCCACGTGATCAGTGCATGATTGCTACGTGATCAGTGCATGATCAGCCACGTGATCAGTGCATGATAGCCACGTGATCAGTGCATGATCAGCCACGTGATCAGTGCATGATCAGTCACGTGATCAGTGCATGATCAGTCACGTGATCAGTGCATGATCAGTCACTGATCAGTGCATGATCATTTACGTGATCAGTGCATGATCAGTCACGTGATCAGTATATGGTAGCTACGTGATCATTGCATGATCAGCCACGTGATCAGTGCATGATAGCCACGTGATCAGTGCATGATCAGTTACGTGATCAGTGTATGATCAGCCACGTGATCAGTGCATGATGCCACGTGATCAGTGCATGATCAGTCACGTGACAGTGCATGATCAGCCACGTGATCAGTGCATGATCAGCCACGTGATCAGTGCATGATAGCCACGTGATCAGTGCATGATCAGTCACGTGATCAGTGCATGATCAGCCACGTGATCAGTGCATGATCAGACGTGATCAGCCATGATCAGCCACGTGATCAGTGCATGATAGCCACGTGATCAGTGCATGATCAGTCACGTGATCAGTGCATGATCAGTCACGTGATCAGTGCATGATCAGTCACGTGATCAGTGCATGATCAGTCACGTGATCAGTGCATGATAGCTACGTGATCAGTGCATGATCAGCCACGTGATCAGTGCATGATAGCCACGTGATCAGTGCATGATCAGTCACGTGATCAGTGCATGATCAGCCACGTGATCAGTGCATGACAGTCACGTGATCAGTATGATCAGCCACGTGATCAGTGCATGATAGCCACGTGATCAGTGCATGATCAGTCACGTGATCAGTGCATGATCAGTCACGTGATCAGTGCATGATCAGCCACGTGATCAGTGCATGATCAGTTACGTGATCAGTGCATGATCAGTCACGTGATCAGTGCATGATAGCTACGTGATCAGTGCATGATCAGCCACGTGATCAGTGCATGATAGCCACGTGATCAGTGCATGATCAGCACGTGATCAGTGCATGATCAGTCACGTGATCAGTGCATGATCAGCCACGTGATCAGTGCATGATAGCCACGTGATCAGTGCATGATCAGTTACGTGATCAGTGCATGATCAGCCACGTGATCAGTGCATGGTCAGACACGTGAACAGTGTATGATCAGCCACGTGATCAGTGCATGATATCCACGTGATCAGTGCATGATCATCACGTGATCAGTGTATGATCAGCCACGTGAACAGTGCATGCTCAGTCACGTGATCAGGGCCTGCTGAGCTGCGTGATTACTGTCTGCTCATCTGCTTGACAATTGCCAGCTGAGCTGCACGATTCCTGCCTGTCATCTGCTTGACAATTGCCAGCTGTGCTGCGTAATTCCTGCCTGCTCAGCTGCTTGATTATTGCCAGCTGAGCAGCATGATTCCTCACAGCTGAGTTCCATGATTATTGCCTGCTGACTGTTTGATTCGTGCCTACTCAGCTCTTTGTTTATTGCCTCCAGAGGCACATGATCAGTGTATGATAGCAAACATGATCAGCGCATGATCAGTCACATGATCAGCGCCATTAAGTCACGTGATCACTACATGATAGTCATGTGATCAGTCCATGCTCAGTCACGGTATCAGTGCATGATCAGCCACGTGATCAGTGCATGATCAGCCACGTGATCAGTTCATGATAGCCATGTGATCAGTGCATGATCAGTCACGTGATCAGTGCATGATCAGGCACGTGATCAGTGCATGATCAGCCACGTGATCAGTGCATGATCAGTCACCTGATGGGTGTATGATCAGTCACGTGACCAGTACATGGTAGCTACATGATCATTGCATGATCAGCCACGTGAGTAGTGCATGATAGCCACGTGATCAGTGCATGATCAGTCACGTGATCAGTGCATGATCAGTCATTGATCAGTGCATGATCAGGCACGTGATCAGTGCATGATCAGCCACGTGATCAGTGCATGATAGCCACGTGATCAGTGCATGATCAGTCACGTGATCAGTGCATGATCAGTCACGTGATCAGTGCATGATCAGCCACGTGATCAGTGCATGATCAGCCACGTGATCAGTGCATGATCAATCACGTGATCAGTGCATGATCAGTCACGTGACCAGTGCATGGTAGCTACGTGATCAGTGCATGATCAGCCACGTGATCAGTGCATGATAGCCACGTGATCAGTGCATGATCAGTCACGTGATCAGTGCATGATCAGTCACGTGATCAGTGCATGATCAGTCACGTGATCAGTGCATGATCAATTACGTGATCAGTGCATGATCAGTCACGTGATCAGTGCATGATAGCTACGTGATCAGTGCATGATCAGCCACGTGATCAGTGCATGATAGCCACGTGATCAGTGCATGATCAGTCACATGATCAGTGCATGATCATCCACGTGATCAGTGCATGATCAGCCACGTGATCAGTGCATGATATAGACGTGATCAGTGCATGATCAGTCACGTGATCAGTGCATGATCAGCCACGTGATCAGTGCATGATAGCCACGTGATCAGTGCATGATAGCCAGTGATCAGTGCATGATCAGTCACGTGATCAGTGCATGATCAGCCACGTGATCAGTGCATGATAGCCACGTGATCAGTGCATGATCAGTCACGTGATCAGTGCATGATCAGTCACGTGATCAGTGCATGATCAGCCACGTGATCAGTGCATGATCAGCCACGTGATCAGTGCATGATCAGTCACGTGATCAGTGCATGATCAGTCACGT
The DNA here is from genome assembly GCF_032452875.1 of Bos javanicus. NCBI lineage: Eukaryota > Metazoa > Chordata > Mammalia > Artiodactyla > Bovidae > Bos > Bos javanicus. The sequence continues at coordinate 390,717 of NW_026893688.1, read as the reverse complement.
GATCAGTGCATGATCAGTCACGTGATCAGTGCATGATCAGCCACGTGATCAGTGCATGATCAGCCACGTGATCAGTGCATGATCAGTCACGTGATCAGTGCATGATCAGTCACGTGATCAGTGCATGATCAGCCACGTGATCAGTGCATGATCAGCCACGTGATCAGTGCATGATCAGCCACGTGATCAGTGCATGATCAGCCACGTGATCAGTGCATGATCAATCACGTGATCAGTGCATGATCAGCCACGTGAACAGTGCATGCTCAGTCACGTGATCAGGGCCTGCTGAGCTGCGTGATTACTGTCTGCTCATCTGCTTGACAATTGCCAGCTGAGCTGCACGATTCCTGCCTGTCATCTGCTTGACAATTGCCAGCTGTGCTGCATAATTCCTGCCTGCTCAGCTGCTTGATTATTGCCAGCTGAGCAGCATGATTCTCACAGCTGAGTTCCATGATTATTGCCTGCTGACTGATTCGTGCCTACTCAGCTCTTTGTTCATTGCCTCCAGAGGCACATGATCAGTGTATGATAGCAAACATGATCAGTGCATGATCAGTCACATGATCAGTGCATGATAAGCCACGTGATCAGTGCATGATCAAGTATGTGATCAGTGCATGATCAGTCACGTGATCAGTGCATGATAGCTGCGTGATCAGTGCATGATCAGCCACGTGATCAGTGCATGATAGCCACGTGATCAGTGCATGATAGCCACGTGATCAGTGCATGATCAGTCACGTGATCAGTGCATGATCAGCCACGTGATCAGTGCATGATAGCCACGTGATCAGTGCATGATCAGCCACGTGATCAGTGCATGATCATTCACGTGATCAGTGCATGATCAGTCACGTGATCAGTGCATGATCAGCCACGTGATCAGTGCATGATCAGCCACGTGATCAGTGCATGATCAGTCACGTGATCAGTGCATGATCAGTCACGTGATCAGTGCATGATAGCTACGTGATCAGTGCATGATCAGCCACGTGATCAGTGCATGATAGCCACGTGATCAGTGCATGATCAGCCACGTGATCAGTGCATGATCAGCCACGTGATCAGTGCATGATAGCCACGTGATCAGTGCATGATCAGTCACGTGATCGTGTGTGATCAGCCACGTGATCAGTGCATGATATCCACGTGATCAGTGCATGATAGCCACGTGATCAGTGCATGAGAGCCACGTGATCAGTGCATGATCAGTCACGTGATCAGTGTGATCAGCCACGTGATCAGTGCATGATCAATTACGTGATCAGTGCATGATCAGTCACGTGACCAGTACATGGTTGCTACGTGATCATTGCATGATCAGCCACGTGAGCAGTGCATGATAGCCACGTGATCAGTGCATGATCAGTCACGTGATCAGTACATGATCAGTCACGTGAACAGTGCATGATCATTTACGTGATCAGTGCATGATCAGTCACGTGACCAGTATATGGTAGCTACGTGATCATTCCATGACGAGCCACGTGAGCAGTGCATGATAGCCACGTGATGTGCACATGATCAGTTACGTGAGCAGAGTATGATCAGCCACGTGATCAGTGCATGAGTGCCACGTGATCAGTGCATGATATGTCACGTGACAGGTGTGTGATCAGCCACGTGAACAGTGCATGTTCAGCCACGTGATCAGTGCATGATAGCCACGTGATCAGTGCATGATCAGTTACGTGAGCAGTGTATGATCAGCCACGTGATCAGTGCATGGTCAGACACGTGAACAGTGTATGATCAGCCACGTGATCAGTGCATGATATCCAAGTGATCAGTGCATGATCATCACGTGATCAGTGTATGATCAGCCACGTGAACAGTGCATGCTCAGTCACGTGATCAGGGCCTGCTGAGCTGCGTGATTACTGTCTGCTCATCTGCTTGACAATTGCCAGCTGAGCTGCACGATTCCTGCCTGTCATCTGCTTGACAATTGCCAGCTGTGCTGCGTAATTCCTGCCTGCTCAGCTGCTTGATTATTGCCAGCTGAGCAGCATGATTCCTCACAGCTGAGTTCCATGATTATTGCCTGCTGACTGTTTGATTCGTGCCTACTCAGCTCTTTGTTTATTGCCTCCAGAGGCACATGATCAGTGTATGATAGCAAACATGATCAGCGCATGATCAGTCACATGATCAGCGCCATTAAGTCACGTGATCACTACATGATAGTCATGTGATCAGTCCATGCTCAGTCACGGTATCAGTGCATGATCAGCCACGTGATCAGTGCATGATCAGCCACGTGATCAGTGCATGATAGCCATGTGATCAGTGCATGATCAGTCACGTGATCAGTGCATGATCAGGCACGTGATCAGTGCATGATCAGTCACCTGATGGGTGTATGATCAGTCACGTGACCAGTACATGGTAGCTACATGATCATTGCATGATCAGCCACGTGATCAGTGCATGATAGCCACGTGATCAGTGCATGATCAGTCACGTGATCAGTGCATGATCAGTCATGTGATCAGTGCATGATCAGGCACGTGATCAGTGCATGATCAGCCACGTGATCAGTGCATGATAGCCACGTGATCAGTGCATGATCAGTCACGTGATCAGTGCATGATCAGTCACGTGATCAGTGCATGATCAGCCACGTGATCAGTGCATGATCAGCCACGTGATCAGTGCATGATCATTACGTGATCAGTGCATGATCAGTCACGTGATCAGTGCATGGTAGCTACGTGATCAGTGCATGATCAGCCACGTGATCAGTGCATGATAGCCACGTGATCAGTGCATGATCAGTCACGTGATCAGTGCATGATCAGTCACGTGATCAGTGCATGATCAGTCACGTGATCAGTGCATGATCAGTCACGTGATCAGTGCATGATCAGCCACGTGATCAGTGCATGATAGCCACGTGATCAGTGCATGATCAGTCACGTGATCAGTGCATGATCAGTCACGTGATCAGTGCATGATCAGCCACGTGATCAGTGCATGATCAGCCACGTGATCAGTGCATGATCAGCCACGTGATCAGTGCATGATCAGCCACGTGATCAGTGCATGATCAGCCACGTGATCAGTGCATGATCAGTCACGTGATCAGTACATGATCAGTCACGTGAACAGTGCATGATCATTTACGTGATCAGTGCATGATCAGTCACGTGACCAGTATATGGTAGCTACGTGATCATTCCATGACGAGCCACGTGAGCAGTGCATGATAGCCACGTGATGTGTGCATGATGAGTTACGTGAGCAGAGTATGATCAGCCACGTGATCAGTGCATGAGTGCCACGTGATCAGTGCATGATATGTCACGTGACAGGTGTGTGATCAGCCACGTGAACAGTGCATGTTCAGCCACGTGATCAGTGCATGATAGCCACGTGATCAGTGCATGATCAGTTACGTGAGCAGTGTATGATCAGCCACGTGATCAGTGCATGGTCAGACACGTGAACAGTGTATGATCAGCCACGTGATCAGTGCATGATATCCAAGTGATCAGTGCATGATCAATCACGTGATCAGTGTATGATCAGCCACGTGAACAGTGCATGCTCAGTCACGTGATCTGGGCCTGCTGAGCTGCGTGATTACTGTCTGCTCATCTGCTTGACAATTGCCAGCTGAGCTGCACGATTCCTGCCTGTCATCTGCTTGACAATTGCCAGCTGTGCTGCGTAATTCCTGCCTGCTCAGCTGCTTGATTATTGCCAGCTGAGCAGCATGATTCCTCACAGCTGAGTTCCATGATTATTGCCTGCTGACTGTTTGATTCGTGCCTACTCAGCTCTTTGTTTATTGCCTCCAGAGGCACATGATCAGTGTATGATAGCAAACATGATCAGCGCATGATCAGAGCCATTAAGTCACGTGATCACTACATGATAGTCATGTGATCAGTCCATGCTCAGTCACGGTATCAGTGCATGATCAGCCACGTGATCAGTGCATGATCAGCCACGTGATCAGTGCATGATAGCCATGTGATCAGTGCATGATCAGTCACGTGATCAGTGCATGATCAGTCACGTGATCAGTGCATGATCAGCCACGTGATCAGTGCATGATCAGTCACCTGATGGGTGTATGATCAGTCACGTGACCAGTACATGGTAGCTACATGATCATTGCATGATCAGCCACGTGAGTAGTGCATGATAGCCACGTGATCAGTGCATGATCAGTCACGTGATCAGTGCATGATCAGTCATGTGATCAGTGCATGATCAGGCACGTGATCAGTGCATGATCAGCCACGTGATCAGTGCATGATAGCCACGTGATCAGTGCATGATCAGTCACGTGATCAGTGCATGATCAGTCACGTGATCAGTGCATGATCAGCCACGTGATCAGTGCATGATCAGCCACGTGATCAGTGCATGATCAATTACGTGATCAGTGCATGATCAGTCACGTGATCAGTGCATGATAGCTACGTGATCAGTGCATGATCAGCCACGTGATCAGTGCATGATAGCCACGTGATCAGTGCATGATCAGTCACGTGATCAGTGCATGATCAGTCACGTGATCAGTGCATGATCAGTCACGTGATCAGTGCATGATCATTACGTGATCAGTGCATGATCAGTCACGTGATCAGTGCATGATAGCTACGTGATCAGTGCATGATCAGCCACGTGATCAGTGCATGATAGCCACGTGATCAGTGCATGATCAGTCACGTGATCAGTGCATGATCATCCACGTGATCAGTGCATGATCAGTCACGTGATCAGTGCATGATATAGACGTGATCAGTGCATGATCAGTCACGTGATCAGTGCATGATCAGCCACGTGATCAGTGCATGATAGCCACGTGATCAGTGCATGATAGCCAGTGATCAGTGCATGATCAGTCACGTGATCAGTGCATGATCAGCCACGTGATCAGTGCATGATAGCCACTGATCAGTGCATGATCAGTCACGTGATCAGTGCATGATCAGTCACGTGATCAGTGCATGATCAGCCACGTGATCAGTGCATGATCAGTCACGTGATCAGTGCATGATCAGCCACGTGATCAGTGCATGATCAGCCACGTGATCAGTGCATGATCAGTCACGTGATCAGTGCATGATCAGCCACGTGATCAGTGCATGATCAGTCACGTGATCAGTGCATGATCAGCCACGTGATCAGTGCATGATCAGTCACGTGATCAGTGCATGATAGCCCGTGATCAGTGCATGATCAGTCACGTGATCAGTGCATGATCAGTCACGTGATCAGTGCATGATAGCCACGTGATCAGTGCATGATCAGCCACGTGATCAGTGCATGATCAGTCACGTGATCAGTGCATGATCAGCCACGTGATCAGTGCATGATATCAGTGCATGATAGCCACGTGATCAGTGCATGATAGCCACGTGATCAGTGCATGATCAGCCACGTGATCAGTGCATGATCAGCCACGTGATCAGTGCATGATCAATTACGTGATCAGTGCATGATCAGTCACGTGACCAGTACATGGTTGCTACGTGATCGTGCATGATCAGCCACGTGATCAGTGCATGATAGCCACGTGATCAGTGCATGATCAGTCACGTGATCAGTGCATGATCAGTCACGTGATCAGTGCATGATCATTTACGTGATCAGTGCATGATCAGTCACGTGACCAGTATATGGTAGCTACGTGATCATTGCATGACAGCCACGTGATCAGTGCATGATAGCCACGTGATCAGTGCATGATCAGTTACGTGATCAGTGTATGATCAGCCACGTGATCAGTGCATGATGCCACGTGATCAGTGCATGATAGTCACGTGACAGTGTGTGATCAGCCACGTGATCAGTGCATGATCAGCCACGTGATCAGTGCATGATAGCCACGTGATCAGTGCATGATCAGTTACGTGATCAGTGCATGATCAGCCACGTGATCAGTGCATGATCAGACACGTGATCAGTGCATGATCAGCCACGTGATCAGTGCATGATATCCACGTGATCAGTGCATGATCAGCCACGTGATCAGTGCATGATCAGTCACGTGATCAGTGCATGATCATCACGTGATCAGTGCATGATCAGTCATGTGATCAGTGCATGATATAGACGTGATCAGTGCATGATCAGTCACGTGATCAGTGCATGATAGCCACGTGATCAGTGCATGATCAGTCACGTGATCAGTGCATGATCATTCACGTGACCAGTACATGGTAGCTACATGATCAGTGCATGATCAGCCACGTGATCAGTGCATGATAGCCACGTGATCAGTGCATGATCAGTCACGTGATCAGTGCATGATCAGTCACGTGATCAGTGCATGATAGCTGCGTGATCAGTGCATGATCAGCCACGTGATCAGTGCATGATAGCCACGTGATCAGTGCATGATCAGTCACGTGATCAGTGCATGATCAGTCACGTGATCAGTGCATGATCAGCCACGTGATCAGTGCATGATCAGCCACGTGATCAGTGCATGATCAGCCACGTGATCAGTGCATGATAGCCACGTGATCAGTGCATGATCAGTCACGTGATCAGTGCATGATCAGTCACGTGATCAGTGCATGATCAGCCACGTGATCAGTGCATGATCAGCCACGTGATCAGTGCATGATCAGTCACGTGATCAGTGCATGATCAGTCACGTGATCAGTACATGATAGCTACGTGATCAGTGCATGATCAGCCACGTGATCAGTGCATGATAGCCACGTGATCAGTGCATGATCAGCCACGTGATCAGTGCATGATCAGTCACGTGATCAGTGCATGATCAGTCACGTGATCAGTGCATGATCAGCCACGTGATCAGTGCATGATCAGCCACGTGATCAGTGCATGATCAGTCACGTGATCAGTGCATGATCAGTCACGTGACCAGTACATGGTAGCTACGTGATCATTGCATGATCAGCCACGTGATCAGTGCATGATAGCCACGTGATCAGTGCATGATCAGCCACGTGATCAGTGCATGATCAGTCACGTGATCAGTGCATGATCAGTCACGTGATCAGTGCATGATCAGCCACGTGATCAGTGCATGATCAGTCACGTATCAGTGCATGATAGCCCGTGATCAGTGCATGATCAGTCCCGTGATCAGTGCATGATCAGCCACGTGATCAGTGCATGATCAGCCACGTGATCAGTGCATGATCAGTCACGTGATCAGTGCATGATCAGTCACGTGATCAGTGTATGATCAGCCACGTGAACAGTGCATGCTCAGTCACGTGATCAGGGCCTGCTGAGCTGCGTGATTACTGTCTGCTCATCTGCTTGACAATTGCCAGCTGAGCTGCATGATTCCTGCCTGTCATCTGCTTGACAATTGCCAGCTGTGCTGCATAATTCCTGCCTGCTCAGCTGCTTGATTATTGCCAGCTGAGCAGCATGATTTCTCACAGCTGAGTTCCATGATTATTGCCTGCTGACTGATTCGTGCCTACTCAGCTCTTTGTTCATTGCCTCCAGAGGCACATGATCAGTGTATGACACCAAACATGATCAGCGCATGATCAGTCACATGATCAGTGCATGATAAGCCACGTGATCAGTGCATGATCAGTATGTGATCAGTGCATGATCAGTCACGTGATCAGTGCATGATAGCTGCGTGATCAGTGCATGATCAGCCACGTGATCAGTGCATGATAGCCACGTGATCAGTGCATGATAGCCACGTGATCAGTGCATGATCAGTCACGTGATCAGTGCATGATCAGCCACGTGATCAGTGCATGATAGCCACGTGATCAGTGCATGATCAGCCACGTGATCAGTGCATGATCAGTCACGTGATCAGTGCATGATCAGTCACGTGATCAGTGCATGATCAGCCACGTGATCAGTGCATGATCAGCCACGTGATCAGTGCATGATCAGTCACGTGATCAGTGCATGATCAGTCACGTGATCAGTGCATGGTAGCTACGTGATCAGTGCATGATCAGCCACGTGATCAGTGCATGATAGCCACGTGATCAGTGCATGATCAGCCACGTGATCAGTGCATGATCAGCCACGTGATCAGTGCATGATAGCCACGTGATCAGTGCATGATCAGTCACGTGATCAGTGCATGATCAGCCACGTGATCAGTGCATGATAGCCACGTGATCAGTGCATGATCAGCCACGTGATCAGTGCATGATCAGCCACGTGATCAGTGCATGATCAGTCACGTGATCAGTGTGATCAGCCACGTGATCAGTGCATGATCAATTACGTGATCAGTGCATGATCAGTCACGTGACCAGTACATGGTAGCTACGTGATCATTGCATGATCAGCCACGTGATCAGTGCATGATAGCCACGTGATCAGTGCATGATCAGTCACGTGATCAGTGCATGATCAGTCACGTGATCAGTGCATGATCAGTCACGTGATCAGTGCATGATCAGTCACGTGATCAGTGCATGATAGCTACGTGATCAGTGCATGACAGCCACGTGATCAGTGCATGATAGCCACGTGATGTGCATGATCAGTTACGTGATCAGTGCATGATCAGCCACGTGATCAGTGCATGATGCCACGTGATCAGTGCATGATCAGTCACGTGATCAGTGCATGATCAGCCACGTGATCAGTGCATGATCAGCCACGTGATCAGTGCATGATAGCCACGTGATCAGTGCATGATCAGTCACGTGATCAGTGCATGATCAGTCACGTGATCAGTGCATGATCAGTCACGTGATCAGTGCATGATCAGCCACGTGATCAGTGCATGATCAGTCACGTGATCAGTGCATGATAGCTACGTGATCAGTGCATGATCAGCCACGTGATCAGTGCATGATAGCCACGTGATCAGTGCATGATCAGTCACGTGATCAGTGCATGATCAGCCACGTGATCAGTGCATGATCAGCCACGTGATCAGTGCATGATAGCCACGTGATCAGTGCATGATCAGTTACGTGAGCAGTGTATGATCAGCCACGTGATCAGTGCATGGTCAGACACGTGAACAGTGTATGATCAGCCACGTGATCAGTGCATGATATCCAAGTGATCAGTGCATGATCAATCACGTGATCAGTGTATGATCAGCCACGTGAACAGTGCATGCTCAGTCACGTGATCAGGGCCTGCTGAGCTGCGTGATTACTGTCTGCTCATCTGCTTGACAATTGCCAGCTGAGCTGCACGATTCCTGCCTGTCATCTGCTTGACAATTGCCAGCTGTGCTGCGTAATTCCTGCCTGCTCAGCTGCTTGATTATTGCCAGCTGAGCAGCATGATTCCTCACAGCTGAGTTCCATGATTATTGCCTGCTGACTGTTTGATTCGTGCCTACTCAGCTCTTTGTTTATTGCCTCCAGAGGCACATGATCAGTGTATGATAGCAAACATGATCAGCGCATGATCAGTCACATGATCAGCGCCATTAAGTCACGTGATCACTACATGATAGTCATGTGATCAGTCCATGCTCAGTCACGGTATCAGTGCATGATCAGCCACGTGATCAGTGCATGATCTGTCACATGATTAGTGTATGATCATCCACGTGATCAGTGCATGGGCAGTCATGTGATCAGTGCATGATATAGACGTGATCAGTGCATGATCAGTCTCGTGATCAGTGCATGATAGCCACGTGATCAGTGCATGATCAGTCACCTGATGGGTGTATGATCATTCACGTGACCTGTACATGGTAGCTACATGATCATTGCATGATCAGCCACGTGAGTAGTGCATGATAGCCACGTGATCACTGCATGATCAGTCACGTGATCAGTGCATGATCAGTCATGTGACCAGTACATGGTAGCTGCGTGATCATTGCATGATCAGCCACGTGAGCAGTGCATGATAGCCACGTGATCAGTGCATGATCAGTCACGTGATCAGTGCATGATCAGTCACGTGATCAGTGCATGATCAGCCACGTGATCAGTGCATGATCAGGCACGTGATCAGTGCATGTCAGCCACGTGATCAGTGCATGATAGCCACGTGATCAGTGCATGATCAGTCACGTGATCAGTGCATGATCAGTCACGTGATCAGTGCATGATCAGCCACGTGATCAGTGCATGATCAGCCACGTGATCAGTGCATGATCAATTACGTGATCAGTGCATGATCAGTCACGTGACCAGTACATGGTAGCTACGTGATCATTGCATGATCAGCCACGTGATCAGTGCATGATAGCCACGTGATCAGTGCATGATCAGCCACGTGATCAGTGCATGATCAGTCACGTGATCAGTGCATGATCAGTCACGTGATCAGTGCATGATCAGCCACGTGATCAGTGCATGTCAGTCATGTGTCAGTGCATGATAGCCCGTGATCAGTGCATGATCAGTCCCGTGATCAGTGTATGATCAGCCACGTGATCAGTGCATGATCAGCCACGTGATCAGTGCATGATCAGTCACGTGATCAGTGCATGATCAGTCACGTGATCAGTGTATGATCAGCCACGTGAACAGTGCATGCTCAGTCACGTGATCAGGGCCTGCTGAGCTGCGTGATTACTGTCTGCTCATCTGCTTGACAATTGCCAGCTGAGCTGCACGATTCCTGCCTGTCATCTGCTTGACAATTGCCAGCTGTGCTGCATAATTCCTGCCTGCTCAGCTGCTTGATTATTGCCAGCTGAGCAGCATGATTTCTCACAGCTGAGTTCCATGATTATTGCCTGCTGACTGATTCGTGCCTACTCAGCTCTTTGTTCATTGCCTCCAGAGGCACATGATCAGTGTATGATAGCAAACATGATCAGTGCATGATCAGTCACATGATCAGTGCATGATAAGCCACGTGATCAGTGCATGATCAAGTATGTGATCAGTGCATGATCAGTCACGTGATCAGTGCATGATAGCCACGTGATCAGTGCATGATCAGCCACGTGATCAGTGCATGATAGCCACGTGATCAGTGCATGATAGCCACGTGATCAGTGCATGATCAGTCACGTGATCAGTGCATGATCAGCCACGTGATCAGTGCATGATAGCCACGTGATCAGTGCATGATCAGCCACGTGATCAGTGCATGATCATTCACGTGATCAGTGCATGATCAGTCACGTGATCAGTGCATGATCAGCCACGTGATCAGTGCATGATCAGCCACGTGATCAGTGCATGATCAGTCACGTGATCAGTGCATGATCAGTCACGTGATCAGTGCATGGTAGCTACGTGATCAGTGCATGATCAGCCACGTGATCAGTGCATGATAGCCACGTGATCAGTGCATGATCAGCCACGTGATCAGTGCATGATCAGCCACGTGATCAGTGCATGATAGCCACGTGATCAGTGCATGATCAGTCACGTGATCGTGTGTGATCAGTCACGTGATCAGTGCATGATATCCACGTGATCAGTGCATGATAGCCACGTGATCAGTGCATGAGAGCCACGTGATCAGTGCATGATCAGTCACGTGATCAGTGTGATCAGCCACGTGATCAGTGCATGATCAATTACGTGATCAGTGCATGATCAGTCACGTGACCAGTACATGGTTGCTACGTGATCATTGCATGATCAGCCACGTGAGCAGTGCATGATAGCCACGTGATCAGTGCATGATCAGTCACGTGATCAGTACATGATCAGTCACGTGAACAGTGCATGATCATTTACGTGATCTGTGCATGATCAGTCACGTGACCAGTATATGGTAGCTACGTGATCATTCCATGACGAGCCACGTGAGCAGTGCATGATAGCCACGTGATGTGCATGATCAGTTACGTGAGCAGAGTATGATCAGCCACGTGATCAGTGCATGAGTGCCACGTGATCAGTGCATGATATGTCACGTGACAGGTGTGTGATCAGCCACGTGAACAGTGCATGTTCAGCCACGTGATCAGTGCATGATAGCCACGTGATCAGTGCATGATCAGTTACGTGAGCAGTGTATGATCAGCCACGTGATCAGTGCATGGTCAGACACGTGATCAGTGCATGATCAGCCACGTGATCAGTGCATGATATCCACGTGATCAGTGCATGCTCAGTCACGTGATCAGGGCCTGCTGAGCTGCGTGATTACTGTCTGCTCATCTGCTTGACAATTGCCAGCTGAGCTGCACGATTCCTGCCTGTCATCTGCTTGACAATTGCCAGCTGTGCTGCGTAATTCCTGCCTGCTCAGCTGCTTGATTATTGCCAGCTGAGCAGCATGATTCCTCACAGCTGAGTTCCATGATTATTGCCTGCTGACTGTTTGATTCGTGCCTACTCAGCTCTTTGTTTATTGCCTCCAGAGGCACATGATCAGTGTATGATAGCAAACATGATCAGCGCATGATCAGTCACATGATCAGCGCCATTAAGTCACGTGATCACTACATGATAGTCATGTGATCAGTCCATGCTCAGTCACGGTATCAGTGCATGATCAGCCACGTGATCAGTGCATGATCAGCCACGTGATCAGTGCATGATAGCCATGTGATCAGTGCATGATCAGTCACGTGATCAGTGCATGATCAGGCACGTGATCAGTGCATGATCAGTCACGTGATCAGTGCATGATCAGTCACGTGACCAGTACATGGTAGCTACATGATCATTGCATGATCAGCCACGTGAGTAGTGCATGATAGCCACGTGATCAGTGCATGATCAGTCACGTGATCAGTGCATGATCAGTCATGTGATCAGTGCATGATCAGGCACGTGATCAGTGCATGATCAGCCACGTGATCAGTGCATGATAGCCACGTGATCAGTGCATGATCAGTCACGTGATCAGTGCATGATCAGTCACGTGATCAGTGCATGATCAGCCACGTGATCAGTGCATGATCAGCCACGTGATCAGTGCATGATCATTACGTGATCAGTGCATGATCAGTCACGTGATCAGTGCATGGTAGCTACGTGATCAGTGCATGATCAGCCACGTGATCAGTGCATGATAGCCACGTGATCAGTGCATGATCAGTCACGTGATCAGTGCATGATCAGTCACGTGATCAGTGCATGATCAGTCACGTGATCAGTGCATGATCAGTCACGTGATCAGTGCATGATCAGCCACGTGATCAGTGCATGATAGCCACGTGATCAGTGCATGATCAGTCACGTGATCAGTGCATGATCAGTCACGTGATCAGTGCATGATCAGCCACGTGATCAGTGCATGATCAGTCACGTGATCAGTGCATGATCAGCCACGTGATCAGTGCATGATATCAGTGCATGAGAGCCACGTGATCAGTGCATGATAGCCACGTGATCAGTGCATGATCAGTCACGTGATCAGTGCATGATCAGCCACGTGATCAGTGCATGATAGCCACGTGATCAGTGCATGATAGCCACGTGATCAGTGCATGATAGTCACGTGATCATGCATGATCAGTCACGTGATCAGTGTGTGATCAGCCACGTGATCAGTGCATGATCAGCCACGTGATCAGTGCATGATCAGTTACGTGATCAGTGCATGATCAGTCACGTGATCAGTGCATGATAGCTACGTGATCAGTGCATGATCAGCCACGTGATCAGTGCATGATCAGCCACGTGATCAGTGCATGATCAGCCACGTGATCAGTGCATGATCAGTCACGTGATCAGTGCATGATCAGTCACGTGATCAGTGTATGATCAGCCACGTGAACAGTGCATGCTCAGTCACGTGATCAGGGCCTGCTGAGCTGCGTGATTACTGTCTGCTCATCTGCTTGACAATTGCCAGCTGAGCTGCACGATTCCTGCCTGTCATCTGCTTGACAATTGCCAGCTGTGCTGCGTAATTCCTGCCTGCTCAGCTGCTTGATTATTGCCAGCTGAGCAGCATGATTCCTCACAGCTGAGTTCCATGATTATTGCCTGCTGACTGTTTGATTCGTGCCTACTCAGCTCTTTGTTTATTGCCTCCAGAGGCACATGATCAGTGTATGATAGCAAACATGATCAGCGCATGATCAGTCACATGATCAGCGCCATTAAGTCACGTGATCACTACATGATAGTCATGTGATCAGTCCATGCTCAGTCACGGTATCAGTGCATGATCAGCCACGTGATCAGTGCATGATCTGTCACATGATTAGTGTATGATCATCCACGTGATCAGTGCATGGGCAGTCATGTGATCAGTGCATGATATAGACGTGATCAGTGCATGATCAGTCGTGATCAGTGCATGATAGCCACGTGATCAGTGCATGATCAGTCACCTGATGGGTGTATGATCATTCACGTGACCTGTACATGGTAGCTACATGATCATTGCATGATCAGCCACGTGAGTAGTGCATGATAGCCACGTGATCACTGCATGATCAGTCACGTGATCAGTGCATGATCAGTCATGTGACCAGTACATGGTAGCTGCGTGATCATGCATGATCAGCCACGTGAGCAGTGCATGATAGCCACGTGATCAGTGCATGATCAGACACGTGATCAGTGCATGATCAGTCACGTGATCAGTGCATGATCAGCCACGTGATCAGTGCATGATCAGGCACGTGATCAGTGTATGATCAGCCACGTGATCAGTGCATGATAGCCACGTGATCAGTGCATGATCAGTCACGTGATCAGTGCATGATCAGTCACGTGATCAGTGCATGATCAGCCACGTGATCAGTGCATGATCAGCCACGTGATCAGTGCATGATCAATTACGTGATCAGTGCATGATCAGTCACGTGATCAGTACATGATAGCTACGTGATCATTGCATGATCAGCCACGTGATCAGTGCATGATAGCCACGTGATCAGTGCATGATAGCCACGTGATCAGTGCATGATCAGCCACGTGATCAGTGCATGATCAGTCATGTGATCAGTGCATGATCAGCCACGTGATCAGTGCATGATCAGCCACGTGATCAGTGCATGATAGCCACGTGATCAGTGCATGATCAGTCACGTGATCAGTGCATGATCAGTCACGTGATCAGTGCATGATCAGTCACGTGATCAGTGCATGATCAGTTACGTGATCAGTGCATGATCAGTCACGTGACCAGTGCATGGTAGCTACGTGATCAGTGCATGATCAGCCACGTGATCAGTGCATGATAGCCACGTGATCAGTGCATGATCAGTCACGTGATCAGTGCATGATCAGTCACGTGATCAGTGCATGATCAGTCACGTGATCAGTGCATGATCAATTACGTGATCAGTGCATGATCAGTCACGTGATCAGTGCATGGTAGCTACGTGATCATTGCATGATCAGCCACGTGATCAGTGCATGATAGCCACGTGATCAGTGCATGATCAGTCACATGATCAGTGTATGATCATCCACGTGATCAGTGCATGATCAGTCACGTGATCAGTGCATGATATAGACGTGATCAGTGCATGATCAGTCACGTGATCAGTGCATGATCAGCCACGTGATCAGTGCATGATAGCCACGTGATCAGTGCATGATAGCCAGTGATCAGTGCATGATCAGTCACGTGATCAGTGCATGATCAGCCACGTGATCAGTGCATGATAGCCACGTGATCAGTGCATGATCAGTCACGTGATCAGTGCATGATCAGTCACGTGATCAGTGCATGATCAGCCACGTGATCAGTGCATGATCAGCCACGTGATCAGTGCATGATCAGTCACGTGATCAGTGCATGATCAGCCACGTGATCAGTGCATGATCAGTCACGTGATCAGTGCATGATCAGTCATGTGATCAGTGCATGATAGCCCGTGATCAGTGCATGATCAGTCACGTGATCAGTGCATGATCAGTCACGTGATCAGTGCATGATAGCCACGTGATCAGTGCATGATCAGCCACGTGATCAGTGCATGATAGCCACGTGATCAGTGCATGATCAGCCACGTGATCAGTGCATGATCAGCCACGTGATCAGTGCATGATAGCCACGTGATCAGTGCATGATCAGTCACGTGATCAGTGCATGATCAGTCACGTGATCAGTGCATGATCAGCCACGTGATCAGTGCATGATAGCCACGTGATCAGTGCATGATCAGTCACGTGATCAGTGCATGATCAGTCACGTGACAGTACATGGTAGCTACATGATCATTGCATGATCAGCCACGTGATCAGTGCATGATAGCCACGTGATCAGTGCATGATCAGTCACGTGATCAGTGCATGATCAGCCACGTGATCAGTGCATGATCAGTCACGTGATCAGTGCATGATCAGCCACGTGATCAGTGCATGATCAGTCACGTGATCAGTGCATGATCAGACGTGATCAGTGCATGATCAGTACGTGATCAGTGCATGATAGCCACGTGATCAGTGCATGATCAGTCACGTGATCAGTGCATGATCAGTCACGTGATCAGTGCATGATAGTCACGTGATCAGTGCATGATCAGCCACGTGATCAGTGCATGATAGCCACGTGATCAGTGCATGATCAGCCACGTGATCAGTGCATGATCAGTCACGTGATCAGTGCATGATCAGCCACGTGATCAGTGCATGATCAATTACGTGATCAGTGCATGATCAGTCACGTGATCAGTGCATGGTAGCTACGTGATCAGTGCATGATCAGCCACGTGATCAGTGCATGATAGCCACGTGATCAGTGCATGATCAGTCACGTGATCAGTGCATGATCAGTCACGTGATCAGTGCATGATCATTTACGTGATCAGTGCATGATCAGTCACGTGACCAGTACATGGTAGCTACGTGATCATTGCATGATCAGCCACGTGAGCAGTGCATGATAGCCACGTGATCAGTGCATGATCAGTCACGTGATCAGTGCATGATCAGCCACGTGATCAGTGCATGATGCCACGTGATCAGTGCATGATAGTCACGTGATCAGTGCATGATCAGCCACGTGATCAGTGCATGATCAGCCACGTGATCAGTGCATGATAGCCACGTGATCAGTGCATGATCAGTCACGTGATCAGTGTATGATCAGCCACGTGATCAGTGCATGATAGCCACGTGATCAGTGCATGATCAGTCACGTGATCAGTGCATGATCAGCCACGTGATCAGTGCATGATCAGTCACGTGATCAGTGCATATGAGCTGCGTGATCACTGTCTGATCATCTGCGTGACAATTGCCAGCTGAGCTGCACGATCCTGCCTGTCATCTGCTTGACAATTGCCAGCTGTGCTGATAATTCCTGCCTGATCAGTGCATGATCATTGCCAGCTGAGCAGCATGATTCACGTGAACAGTGCATGCTCAGTCACGTGATCAGGGCCTGCTGAGCTGCGTGATTACTGTCTGCTCATCTGCTTGACAATTGCCAGCTGAGCTGCACGATTCCTGCCTGTCATCTGCTTGACAATTGCCAGCTGTGCTGCGTAATTCCTGCCTGCTCAGCTGCTTGATTATTGCCAGCTGAGCAGCATGATTCCTCACAGCTGAGTTCCATGATTATTGCCTGCTGACTGTTTGATTCGTGCCTACTCAGCTCTTTGTTTATTGCCTCCAGAGGCACATGATCAGTGTATGATAGCAAACATGATCAGCGCATGATCAGTCACATGATCAGCGCCATTAAGTCACGTGATCACTACATGATAGTCATGTGATCAGTCCATGCTCAGTCACGGTATCAGTGCATGATCAGCCACGTGATCAGTGCATGATCAGCCACGTGATCAGTGCATGATAGCCATGTGATCAGTGCATGATCAGTCACGTGATCAGTGCATGATCAGCCACGTGATCAGTGCATGATCAGTCACGTGATCAGTGCATGATCAGTCACGTGACCAGTACATGGTAGCTACATGATCATTGCATGATCAGCCACGTGATAGTGCATGATAGCCACGTGATCAGTGCATGATCAGTCACGTGATCAGTGCATGATCAGCCACGTGATCAGTGCATGATCAGCCACGTGATCAGTGCATGATCAGTCACGTGATCAGTGCATGATCAGCCACGTGATCAGTGCATGATCAGTCACGTGATCAGTGCATGATATAGACGTGATCAGTGCATGATCAGTCACGTGATCAGTGCATGATAGCCACGTGATCAGTGCATGATCAGTCACGTGATCAGTGCATGATCAGTCACGTGATCAGTACATGGTAGCTACGTGATCAGTGCATGATCAGCCACGTGATCAGTGCATGATAGCCACGTGATCAGTGCATGATCAGTCACGTGATCAGTGCATGATCAGTCACGTGATCAGTGCATGATAGCTGCGTGATCATGCATGATCAGCCACGTGATCAGTGCATGATAGCCACGTGATCAGTGCATGATCAGTCACGTGATCAGTGCATGATCAGTCACGTGATCAGTGCATGATAGCCACGTGATCAGTGCATGATCAGCCACGTGATCAGTGCATGATCAGTCACGTGATCAGTGCATGATCAGCCACGTGATCAGTGCATGATCAGTCACGTGATCAGTGCATGATAGCTACGTGATCAGTGCATGATCAGCCACGTGATCAGTGCATGATAGCCACGTGATCAGTGCATGATCAGCCACGTGATCAGTGCATGATAGCCACGTGATCAGTGCATGATCAGTCACGTGATCGTGTGTGATCAGCCACGTGATCAGTGCATGATATCCACGTGATCAGTGCATGATAGCCACGTGATCAGTGCATGATCAGTCACGTGATCAGTGCATGATCAGTCACGTGATACAGTGTGATCAGCCACGTGATCAGTGCATGATGAGCCACGTGATCAGTGCATGATCAATTACGTGATCAGTGCATGATCAGTCACGTGACCAGTACATGGTTGCTACGTGATCATTGCATGATCAGCCACGTGAGCAGTGCATGATAGCCACGTGATCAGTGCATGATCAGTCACGTGATCAGTGCATGATCAGTCACGTGATCAGTGCATGATCATTTACGTGATCAGTGCATGATCAGTCACGTGACCAGTATATGGTAGCTACGTGATCATTCCATGACAGCCACGTGAGCAGTGCATGATAGCCACGTGATCAGTGCATGATCAGCCACGTGATCAGTGCATGATCAGTCACGTGATCAGTGCATGATCAGTCACGTGATCAGTGCATGATCAGCCACGTGATCAGTGCATGTCAGCCACGTATCAGTGCATGATAGCCCGTGATCAGTGCATGATCAGTCCCGTGATCAGTGTATGATCAGCCACGTGATCAGTGCATGATCAGCCACGTGATCAGTGCATGATCAGTCACGTGATCAGTGCATGATCAGTCACGTGATCAGTGTATGATCAGCCACGTGAACAGTGCATGCTCAGTCACGTGATCAGGGCCTGCTGAGCTGCGTGATTACTGTCTGCTCATCTGCTTGACAATTGCCAGCTGAGCTGCACGATTCCTGCCTGTCATCTGCTTGACAATTGCCAGCTGTGCTGCATAATTCCTGCCTGCTCAGCTGCTTGATTATTGCCAGCTGAGCAGCATGATTCCTCACAGCTGAGTTCCATGATTATTGCCTGCTGACTGATTCGTGCCTACTCAGCTCTTTGTTCATTGCCTCCAGAGGCACATGATCAGTGTATGATAGCAAACATGATCAGCGCATGATCAGTCACATGATCAGTGCATGATAAGCCACGTGATCAGTGCATGATCAGTATGTGATCAGTGCATGATCAGTCATGTGATCAGTGCATGGTAGCTGCGTGATCAGTGCATGATCAGCCACGTGATCAGTGCATGATAGCCACGTGATCAGTGCATGATAGCCACGTGATCAGTGCATGATCAGTCACGTGATCAGTGCATGATCAGCCACGTGATCAGTGCATGATCAGCCACGTGATCAGTGCATGATAGCCACGTGATCAGTGCATGATCAGCCACGTGATCAGTGCATGATCAGTCACGTGATCAGTGCATGATCAGTCACGTGATCAGTGCATGATCAGCCACGTGATCAGTGCATGATCAGCCACGTGATCAGTGCATGATCAGTCACGTGATCAGTGCATGATCAGTCACGTGATCAGTGCATGGTAGCTACGTGATCAGTGCATGATCAGCCACGTGATCAGTGCATGATAGCCACGTGATCAGTGCATGATCAGCCACGTGATCAGTGCATGATCAGCCACGTGATCAGTGCATGATAGCCACGTGATCAGTGCATGATCAGTCACGTGATCAGTGCATGATCAGCCACGTGATCAGTGCATGATAGCCACGTGATCAGTGCATGATCAGCCACGTGATCAGTGCATGATCAGCCACGTGATCAGTGCATGATCAGTCACGTGATCAGTGTGATCAGCCACGTGATCAGTGCATGATCAATTACGTGATCAGTGCATGATCAGTCACGTGACCAGTACATGGTAGCTACGTGATCATTGCATGATCAGCCACGTGATCAGTGCATGATAGCCACGTGATCAGTGCATGATCAGTCACGTGATCAGTGCATGATCAGTCACGTGATCAGTGCATGATCAGTCACGTGATCAGTGCATGATCAGTCACGTGATCAGTGCATGGTAGCTACGTGATCAGTGCATGATCAGCCACGTGATCAGTGCATGATAGCCACGTGATGTGCATGATCAGTTACGTGATCAGTGCATGATCAGCCACGTGATCAGTGCATGATGCCACGTGATCAGTGCATGATCAGTCACGTGATCAGTGCATGATCAGCCACGTGATCAGTGCATGATCAGCCACGTGATCAGTGCATGATCAGCCACGTGATCAGTGCATGATCAGTCACGTGATCAGTGCATGATCAGTCACGTGATCAGTGCATGATCAGTCACGTGATCAGTGCATGATCAGTTACGTGATCAGTGCATGATCAGCCACGTGATCAGTGCATGATAGCCACGTGATCAGTGCATGATCAGTCACGTGATCAGTGCATGATAGCCACGTGATCAGTGCATGATCAGCCACGTGATCAGTGCATGATAGCCACGTGATCAGTGCATGATCAGTTACGTGAGCAGTGTATGATCAGCCACGTGATCAGTGCATGGTCAGACACGTGAACAGTGTATGATCAGCCACGTGATCAGTGCATGATATCCAAGTGATCAGTGCATGATCAATCACGTGATCAGTGTATGATCAGCCACGTGAACAGTGCATGCTCAGTCACGTGATCAGGGCCTGCTGAGCTGCGTGATTACTGTCTGCTCATCTGCTTGACAATTGCCAGCTGAGCTGCACGATTCCTGCCTGTCATCTGCTTGACAATTGCCAGCTGTGCTGCGTAATTCCTGCCTGCTCAGCTGCTTGATTATTGCCAGCTGAGCAGCATGATTCCTCACAGCTGAGTTCCATGATTATTGCCTGCTGACTGTTTGATTCGTGCCTACTCAGCTCTTTGTTTATTGCCTCCAGAGGCACATGATCAGTGTATGATAGCAAACATGATCAGCGCATGATCAGTCACATGATCAGCGCCATTAAGTCACGTGATCACTACATGATAGTCATGTGATCAGTCCATGCTCAGTCACGGTATCAGTGCATGATCAGCCACGTGATCAGTGCATGATCTGTCACATGATTAGTGTATGATCATCCACGTGATCAGTGCATGGGCAGTCATGTGATCAGTGCATGATATAGACGTGATCAGTGCATGATCAGTCTCGTGATCAGTGCATGATAGCCACGTGATCAGTGCATGATCAGTCACCTGATGGGTGTATGATCATTCACGTGACCTGTACATGGTAGCTACATGATCATTGCATGATCAGCCACGTGAGTAGTGCATGATAGCCACGTGATCAGTGCATGATCAGTCACGTGATCAGTGCATGATCAGTCATGTGACCAGTACATGGTAGCTGCGTGATCATTGCATGATCAGCCACGTGAGCAGTGCATGATAGCCACGTGATCAGTGCATGATCAGACACGTGATCAGTGCATGATCAGTCACGTGATCAGTGCATGATCAGCCACGTGATCAGTGCATGATCAGGCACGTGATCAGTGTATGATCAGCCACGTGATCAGTGCATGATAGCCACGTGATCAGTGCATGATCAGTCACGTGATCAGTGCATGATCAGTCACGTGATCAGTGCATGATCAGCCACGTGATCAGTGCATGATCAGCCACGTGATCAGTGCATGATCAGTCACGTGATCAGTACATGGTAGCTACGTGATCATTGCATGATCAGCCACGTGATCAGTGCATGATAGCCACGTGATCAGTGCATGATCAGCCACGTGATCAGTGCATGATCAGTCACGTGATCAGTGCATGATCAGTCACGTGATCAGTGCATGATCAGCCACGTGATCAGTGCATGTCAGTCATGTATCAGTGCATGATAGCCCGTGATCAGTGCATGATCAGTCCGTGATCAGTGTATGATCAGCCACGTGATCAGTGCATGATCAGCCACGTGATCAGTGCATGATCAGTCACGTGATCAGTGCATGATCAGTCACGTGATCAGTGTATGATCAGCCACGTGAACAGTGCATGCTCAGTCACGTGATCAGGGCCTGCTGAGCTGCGTGATTACTGTCTGCTCATCTGCTTGACAATTGCCAGCTGAGCTGCACGATTCCTGCCTGTCATCTGCTTGACAATTGCCAGCTGTGCTGCATAATTCCTGCCTGCTCAGCTGCTTGATTATTGCCAGCTGAGCAGCATGATTTCTCACAGCTGAGTTCCATGATTATTGCCTGCTGACTGATTCGTGCCTACTCAGCTCTTTGTTCATTGCCTCCAGAGGCACATGATCAGTGTATGACACCAAACATGATCAGCACATGATCAGTCACATGATCAGTGCATGATAAGCCACGTGATCAGTGCATGATCAGTATGTGATCAGTGCATGATCAGTCATGTGATCAGTGCATGATAGCTGCGTGATCAGTGCATGATCAGCCACGTGATCAGTGCATGATAGCCACGTGATCAGTGCATGATCAGCCACGTGATCAGTGCATGATCAGTCACGTGATCAGTGCATGATCAGCCACGTGATCAGTGCATGATAGCCACGTGATCAGTGCATGATAGCCACGTGATCAGTGCATGATCATTCACGTGATCAGTGCATGATCAGTCACGTGATCAGTGCATGATCAGCCACGTGATCAGTGCATGATCAGCCACGTGATCAGTGCATGATCAGTCACGTGATCAGTGCATGATCAGTCACGTGATCAGTACATGGTAGCTACGTGATCAGTGCATGATCAGCCACGTGATCAGTGCATGATAGCCACGTGATCAGTGCATGATCAGCCACGTGATCAGTGCATGATCAGCCACGTGATCAGTGCATGATAGCCACGTGATCAGTGCATGATCAGTCACGTGATCAGTGCATGATCAGTCACGTGATCAGTGCATGATATCCACGTGATCAGTGCATGATAGCCACGTGATCAGTGCATGATAGCCACGTGATCAGTGCATGATCAGTCACGTGATCAGTGTGATCAGCCACGTGATCAGTGCATGATCAATTACGTGATCAGTGCATGATCAGTCACGTGACCAGTACATGGTTGCTACGTGATCATTGCATGATCAGCCACGTGAGCAGTGCATGATAGCCACGTGATCAGTGCATGATCAGTCACGTGATCAGTACATGATCAGTCACGTGAACAGTGCATGATCATTTACGTGATCAGTGCATGATCAGTCACGTGACCAGTATATGGTAGCTACGTGATCATTCCATGACGAGCCACGTGAGCAGTGCATGATAGCCACGTGATGTGCATGATCAGTTACGTGAGCAGAGTATGATCAGCCACGTGATCAGTGCATGAGTGCCACGTGATCAGTGCATGATATGTCACGTGACAGGTGTGTGATCAGCCACGTGAACAGTGCATGTTCAGCCACGTGATCAGTGCATGATAGCCACGTGATCAGTGCATGATCAGTTACGTGAGCAGTGTATGATCAGCCACGTGATCAGTGCATGGTCAGACACGTGAACAGTGTATGATCAGCCACGTGATCAGTGCATGATATCCAAGTGATCAGTGCATGATCATCACGTGATCAGTGTATGATCAGCCACGTGAACAGTGCATGCTCAGTCACGTGATCAGGGCCTGCTGAGCTGCGTGATTACTGTCTGCTCATCTGCTTGACAATTGCCAGCTGAGCTGCACGATTCCTGCCTGTCATCTGCTTGACAATTGCCAGCTGTGCTGCGTAATTCCTGCCTGCTCAGCTGCTTGATTATTGCCAGCTGAGCAGCATGATTCCTCACAGCTGAGTTCCATGATTATTGCCTGCTGACTGTTTGATTCGTGCCTACTCAGCTCTTTGTTTATTGCCTCCAGAGGCACATGATCAGTGTATGATAGCAAACATGATCAGCGCATGATCAGTCACATGATCAGCGCCATTAAGTCACGTGATCACTACATGATAGTCATGTGATCAGTCCATGCTCAGTCACGGTATCAGTGCATGATCAGCCACGTGATCAGTGCATGATCAGCCACGTGATCAGTTCATGATAGCCATGTGATCAGTGCATGATCAGTCACGTGATCAGTGCATGATCAGGCACGTGATCAGTGCATGATCAGTCACCTGATGGGTGTATGATCAGTCACGTGACCAGTACATGGTAGCTACATGATCATTGCATGATCAGCCACGTGAGTAGTGCATGATAGCCACGTGATCAGTGCATGATCAGTCACGTGATCAGTGCATGATCAGTCATGTGATCAGTGCATGATCAGGCACGTGATCAGTGCATGATCAGCCACGTGATCAGTGCATGATAGCCACGTGATCAGTGCATGATCAGTCACGTGATCAGTGCATGATCAGTCACGTGATCAGTGCATGATCAGCCACGTGATCAGTGCATGATCAGCCACGTGATCAGTGCATGATCATTACGTGATCAGTGCATGATCAGTCACGTGATCAGTGCATGGTAGCTACGTGATCAGTGCATGATCAGCCACGTGATCAGTGCATGATAGCCACGTGATCAGTGCATGATCAGTCACGTGATCAGTGCATGATCAGTCACGTGATCAGTGCATGATCAGTCACGTGATCAGTGCATGATCAGTCACGTGATCAGTGCATGATCAGCCACGTGATCAGTGCATGATAGCCACGTGATCAGTGCATGATCAGTCACGTGATCAGTGCATGATCAGTCACGTGATCAGTGCATGATAGCTGCGTGATCAGTGCATGATCAGCCACGTGATCAGTGCATGATAGCCACGTGATCAGTGCATGATCAGTCACGTGATCAGTGCATGATCAGTCACGTGATCAGTGCATGGTAGCTACGTGATCAGTGCATGATCAGCCACGTGATCAGTGCATGATAGCCACGTGATCAGTGCATGATCAGTCACGTGATCAGTGCATGATCAGTCACGTGATCAGTGCATGATAGCTGCGTGATCAGTGCATGATCAGCCACGTGATCAGTGCATGATAGCCACGTGATCAGTGCATGATCAGTCACGTGATCAGTGCATGATCAGTCACGTGATCAGTGCATGATCAGCCACGTGATCAGTGCATGATCAATTACGTGATCAGTGCATGATCAGTCACGTGACCAGTACATGGTTGCTACGTGATCATTGCATGATCAGCCACGTGAGCAGTGCATGATAGCCACGTGATCAGTGCATGATCAGTCACGTGATCAGTGCATGATCAGTCACGTGATCAGTGCATGATCATTTACGTGATCAGTGCATGATCAGTCACGTGACCAGTATATGGTAGCTACGTGATCATTCCATGACAGCCACGTGAGCAGTGCATGATAGCCACGTGATGTGCATGATCAGTTACGTGAGCAGAGTATGATCAGCCACGTGATCAGTGCATGAGTGCCACGTGATCAGTGCATGATATGTCACGTGACAGGTGTGTGATCAGCCACGTGATCAGTGCATGATCAGCCACGTGATCAGTGCATGATAGCCACGTGATCAGTGCATGATCAGTTACGTGAGCAGTGTATGATCAGCCACGTGATCAGTGCATGGTCAGACACGTGAACAGTGTATGATCAGCCACGTGATCAGTGCATGATATCCAAGTGATCAGTGCATGATCATCACGTGATCAGTGTATGATCAGCCACGTGAACAGTGCATGCTCAGTCACGTGATCAGGGCCTGCTGAGCTGCGTGATTACTGTCTGCTCATCTGCTTGACAATTGCCAGCTGAGCTGCACGATTCCTGCCTGTCATCTGCTTGACAATTGCCAGCTGTGCTGCGTAATTCCTGCCTGCTCAGCTGCTTGATTATTGCCAGCTGAGCAGCATGATTCCTCACAGCTGAGTTCCATGATTATTGCCTGCTGACTGTTTGATTCGTGCCTACTCAGCTCTTTGTTTATTGCCTCCAGAGGCACATGATCAGTGTATGATAGCAAACATGATCAGCGCATGATCAGTCACATGATCAGCGCCATTAAGTCACGTGATCACTACATGATAGTCATGTGATCAGTCCATGCTCAGTCACGGTATCAGTGCATGATCAGCCACGTGATCAGTGCATGATCAGCCACGTGATCAGTGCATGATAGCCATGTGATCAGTGCATGATCAGTCACGTGATCAGTGCATGATCAGGCACGTGATCAGTGCATGATCAGTCACCTGATGGGTGTATGATCAGTCACGTGACCAGTACATGGTAGCTACATGATCATTGCATGATCAGCCACGTGAGTAGTGCATGATAGCCACGTGATCAGTGCATGATCAGTCACGTGATCAGTGCATGATCAGTCATGTGATCAGTGCATGATCAGGCACGTGATCAGTGCATGATCAGCCACGTGATCAGTGCATGATAGCCACGTGATCAGTGCATGATCAGTCACGTGATCAGTGCATGATCAGTCACGTGATCAGTGCATGATCAGCCACGTGATCAGTGCATGATCAGCCACGTGATCAGTGCATGATCATTACGTGATCAGTGCATGATCAGTCACGTGATCAGTGCATGGTAGCTACGTGATCAGTGCATGATCAGCCACGTGATCAGTGCATGATAGCCACGTGATCAGTGCATGATCAGTCACGTGATCAGTGCATGATCAGTCACGTGATCAGTGCATGATCAGTCACGTGATCAGTGCATGATCAGTCACGTGATCAGTGCATGATCAGCCACGTGATCAGTGCATGATAGCCACGTGATCAGTGCATGATCAGTCACGTGATCAGTGCATGATCAGTCACGTGATCAGTGCATGATAGCTGCGTGATCAGTGCATGATCAGCCACGTGATCAGTGCATGATAGCCACGTGATCAGTGCATGATCAGTCACGTGATCAGTGCATGATCAGTCACGTGATCAGTGCATGGTAGCTACGTGATCAGTGCATGATCAGCCACGTGATCAGTGCATGATAGCCACGTGATCAGTGCATGATCAGTCACGTGATCAGTGCATGATCAGTCACGTGATCAGTGCATGATAGCTGCGTGATCATGCATGATCAGCCACGTGATCAGTGCATGATAGCCACGTGATCAGTGCATGATCAGTCACGTGATCAGTGCATGATCAGTCACGTGATCAGTGCATGATCAGCCACGTGATCAGTGCATGATCAGTCACGTGATCAGTGCATGATCAGTCACGTGATCAGTGCATGATAGCTACGTGATCAGTGCATGATCAGCCACGTGATCAGTGCATGATAGCCACGTGATCAGTGCATGATCAGCCACGTGATCAGTGCATGATCAGTCACGTGATCAGTGCATGATCAGCCACGTGATCAGTGCATGATAGCCACGTGATCAGTGCATGACAATTACGTGATCAGTGCATGATCAGCACGTGATCAGTGCATGATAGCCACGTGATCAGTGCATGATCAGTCACGTGATCAGTGTATGATCAGCCACGTGAACAGTGCATGCTCAGTCACGTGATCAGGGCCTGCTGAGCTGCGTGATTACTGTCTGCTCATCTGCTTGACAATTGCCAGCTGAGCTGCACGATTCCTGCCTGTCATCTGCTTGACAATTGCCAGCTGTGCTGCATAATTCCTGCCTGCTCAGCTGCTTGATTATTGCCAGCTGAGCAGCATGATTTCTCACAGCTGAGTTCCATGATTATTGCCTGACTGATTCCTGCCTACTCAGCTCTTTGTTCATTGCCTCCAGAGGCACATGATCAGTGTATGACAGAAACATGATCAGCACATGATCAGTCACATGATCAGTGCATGATAAGCCACGTGATCAGTGCATGATCAGTCACGTGATCAGTGCATGATCAGTCATGTGATCAGTGCATGGTAGCTGCGTGATCAGTGCATGATCAGCCACGTGATCAGTGCATGATCAGTCACGTGATCAGTGCATGATCAGCCACGTGATCAGTGCATGATCAGTCACGTGATCAGTGCATGATAGCTACGTGATCAGTGCATGATCAGCCACGTGATCAGTGCATGATAGCCACGTGATCAGTGCATGATCAGCCACGTGATCAGTGCATGATAGCCACGTGATCAGTGCATGATCAGTCACGTGATACGTGTGTGATCAGCCACGTGATCAGTGCATGATATCCACGTGATCAGTGCATGATAGCCACGTGATCAGTGCATGATTAGTCACGTGATCAGTGCATGATCAGTCACGTGATCAGTGTGATCAGCCACGTGATCAGTGCATGATGAGCCACGTGATCAGTGCATGATCAATTACGTGATCAGTGCATGATCAGTCACGTGACCAGTACATGGTTGCCACGTGATCGTTGCATGATCAGCCACGTGATCAGTGCATGATAGCCACGTGATCAGTGCATGATCAGTCACGTGATCAGTGCATGATCAGTCACGTGATCAGTGCATGATCATTTACGTGATCAGTGCATGATCAGTCACGTGACCAGTATATGGTAGCTTCGTGATCATTCATGACGAGCCACGTGAGCAGTGCATGATAGCCACGTGATGTGCATGATCAGTCACGTGATCAGAGTATGATCAGCCACGTGATCAGTGCATGAGTGCCACGTGATCAGTGCATGATATGTCACGTGACAGTGTGTGATCAGCCACGTGATCAGTGCATGATCAGCCACGTGATCAGTGCATGATAGCCACGTGATCAGTGCATGATCAGTTACGTGATCAGTGCATGATCAGCCACGTGATCAGTGCATGGTCAGACACGTGATCAGTGTATGATCAGCCACGTGATCAGTGCATGATATCCACGTGATCAGTGCATGATCAGTCACGTGATCAGTGTATGATCAGCCACGTGAACAGTGCATGCTCAGTCACGTGATCAGGGCCTGCTGAGCTGCGTGATTACTGTCTGCTCATCTGCTTGACAATTGCCAGCTGAGCTGCACGATTCCTGCCTGTCATCTGCTTGACAATTGCCAGCTGTGCTGTCTAATTCCTGCCTGCTCAGCTGCTTGATTATTGCCAGCTGAGCAGCATGATTCACGTGAACAGTGCATGCTCAGTCACGTGATCAGGGCCTGCTGAGCTGCGTGATTACTGTCTGCTCATCTGCTTGACAATTGCCAGCTGAGCTGCACGATTCCTGCCTGTCATCTGCTTGACAATTGCCAGCTGTGCTGCGTAATTCCTGCCTGCTCAGCTGCTTGATTATTGCCAGCTGAGCAGCATGATTCCTCACAGCTGAGTTCCATGATTATTGCCTGCTGACTGTTTGATTCGTGCCTACTCAGCTCTTTGTTTATTGCCTCCAGAGGCACATGATCAGTGTATGATAGCAAACATGATCAGCGCATGATCAGTCACATGATCAGTGCCATTAAGTCACGTGATCACTACATGATAGTCATGTGATCAGTCCATGATCAGTCACGGTATCAGTGCATGATCAGCCACGTGATCAGTGCATGATCAGCCACGTGATCAGTGCATGATAGCCACGTGATCAGTGCATGATCAGTCACGTGATCAGTGCATGATCAGGCACGTGATCAGTGCATGATCAGTCACGTGATGGGTGCATGATCAGTCACGTGACCAGTACATGGTAGCTACATGATCATTGCATGATCAGCCACGTGAGTAGTGCATGATAGCCACGTGATCAGTGCATGATCAGTCACGTGATCAGTGCATGATCAGCCATGTGATCAGTGCATGATCAGGCACGTGATCAGTGCATGATCAGCCACGTGATCAGTGCATGATAGCCACGTGATCAGTGCATGATCAGTCACGTGATCAGTGCATGATCAGTCACGTGATCAGTGCATGATCAGCCACGTGATCAGTGCATGATCAGCCACGTGATCAGTGCATGATCAGTCACGTGATCAGTGCATGATAGCTACGTGATCAGTGCATGATCAGCCACGTGATCAGTGCATGATAGCCACGTGATCAGTGCATGATCAGTCACGTGATCAGTGCATGATCAGTCACGTGATCAGTGCATGATCAGTCACTGATCAGTGCATGATCAATCACGTGATCAGTGCATGATCAGTCACGTGATCAGTGCATGATAGCTACGTGATCAGTGCATGATCAGCCACGTGATCAGTGCATGATAGCCACGTGATCAGTGCATGATCAGTCACGTGATCAGTGTATGATCAGCACGTGATCAGTGCATGATCAGTCATGTGATCAGTGCATGATATAGACGTGATCAGTGCATGATCAGTCACGTGATCAGTGCATGATCAGCCACGTGATCAGTGCATGATAGCCACGTGATCAGTGCATGATAGCCAGTGATCAGTGCATGATCAGTCACGTGATCAGTGCATGATCAGCCACGTGATCAGTGCATGATAGCCACTGATCAGTGCATGATCAGTCACGTGATCAGTGCATGATCAGTCACGTGATCAGTGCATGATCAGCCACGTGATCAGTGCATGATCAGTCACGTGATCAGTGCATGATCAGTCACGTGATCAGTGCATGATCAGTCACGTGATCAGTGCATGATCAGTCACGTGATCAGTGCATGATCAGCCACGTGATCAGTGCATGATCAGTCACGATCAGTGCATGATCAGTCACGTGATCAGTGCATGATCAGCCACGTGATCAGTGCATGATCAGTCACGTGATCAGTGTGTGATCAGCCACGTGATCAGTGCATGATATCAGTGCATGATAGCCACGTGATCAGTGCATGATAGCCACGTGATCAGTGCATGATCAGTCACGTGATACGTGTGTGATCAGCCACGTGATCAGTGCATGATATCCACGTGATCAGTGCATGATAGCCACGTGATCAGTGCATGATAGTCACGTGATCAGTGCATGATCAGTCACGTGATACGTGTGTGATCAGCCACGTGATCAGTGCATGATGAGCCACGTGATCAGTGCAGGATCAATTACGTGATCAGTGCATGATCAGTCACGTGACCAGTACATGGTTGCTACGTGATCGTTGCATGATCAGCCACGTGAGCAGAGCATGATAGCCACGTGATCAGTGCATGATCAGTCACGTGATCAGTACATGATCAGTCACGTGAACAGTGCATGATCATTTACGTGATCTGTGCATGATCAGTCACGTGACCAGTATATGGTAGCTACGTGATCATTCCATGACGAGCCACGTGAGCAGTGCATGATAGCCACGTGATGTGTGCATGATGAGTTACGTGAGCAGAGTATGATCAGCCACGTGATCAGTGCATGAGTGCCACGTGATCAGTGCATGATATGTCACGTGACAGGTGTGTGATCAGCCACGTGAACAGTGCATGTTCAGCCACGTGATCAGTGCATGATAGCCACGTGATCAGTGCATGATCAGTTACGTGAGCAGTGTATGATCAGCCACGTGATCAGTGCATGGTCAGACACGTGAACAGTGTATGATCAGCCACGTGATCAGTGCATGATATCCAAGTGATCAGTGCATGATCAATCACGTGATCAGTGTATGATCAGCCACGTGAACAGTGCATGCTCAGTCACGTGATCAGGGCCTGCTGAGCTGCGTGATTACTGTCTGCTCATCTGCTTGACAATTGCCAGCTGAGCTGCACGATTCCTGCCTGTCATCTGCTTGACAATTGCCAGCTGTGCTGCGTAATTCCTGCCTGCTCAGCTGCTTGATTATTGCCAGCTGAGCAGCATGATTCCTCACAGCTGAGTTCCATGATTATTGCCTGCTGACTGTTTGATTCGTGCCTACTCAGCTCTTTGTTTATTGCCTCCAGAGGCACATGATCAGTGTATGATAGCAAACATGATCAGCGCATGATCAGTCACATGATCAGCGCCATTAAGTCACGTGATCACTACATGATAGTCATGTGATCAGTCCATGCTCAGTCACGGTATCAGTGCATGATCAGCCACGTGATCAGTGCATGATCTGTCACATGATTAGTGTATGATCATCCACGTGATCAGTGCATGGGCAGTCATGTGATCAGTGCATGATATAGACGTGATCAGTGCATGATCAGTCTCGTGATCAGTGCATGATAGCCACGTGATCAGTGCATGATCAGTCACCTGATGGGTGTATGATCATTCACGTGACCTGTACATGGTAGCTACATGATCATTGCATGATCAGCCACGTGAGTAGTGCATGATAGCCACGTGATCACTGCATGATCAGTCACGTGATCAGTGCATGATCAGTCATGTGACCAGTACATGGTAGCTGCGTGATCATGCATGATCAGCCACGTGAGCAGTGCATGATAGCCACGTGATCAGTGCATGATCAGACACGTGATCAGTGCATGATCAGTCACGTGATCAGTGCATGATCAGCCACGTGATCAGTGCATGATCAGTCACGTGATCAGTGCATGATCAGCCACGTGATCAGTGCATGATCAGTCACGATCAGTGCATGATCAGTCACGTGATCAGTGCATGATCAGCCACGTGATCAGTGCATGATCAGTCACGTGATCAGTGTGTGATCAGCCACGTGATCAGTGCATGATATCAGTGCATGATAGCCACGTGATCAGTGCATGATAGCCACGTGATCAGTGCATGATCAGTCACGTGATCAGTGTGATCAGCCACGTGATCAGTGCATGATAGCCACGTGATCAGTGCATGATAGCCACGTGATCAGTGCATGATAGTCACGTGATCAGTGCATGATCAGTCACGTGATCATGTGTGATCAGCCACGTGATCAGTGCATGATCAGCCACGTGATCAGTGCATGATCAATTACGTGATCAGTGCATGATCAGTCACGTGACAGTGCATGATAGCTACGTGATCAGTGCATGATCAGCCACGTGATCAGTGCATGATAGCCACGTGATCAGTGCATGATCAGTACGTGATCAGTGCATGATCAGCCACGTGATCAGTGCATGATCAGTCACGTGATCAGTGTATGATCAGCCACGTGAACAGTGCATGCTCAGTCACGTGATCAGGGCCTGCTGAGCTGCGTGATTACTGTCTGCTCATCTGCTTGACAATTGCCAGCTGAGCTGCACGATTCCTGCCTGTCATCTGCTTGACAATTGCCAGCTGTGCTGCGTAATTCCTGCCTGCTCAGCTGCTTGATTATTGCCAGCTGAGCAGCATGATTCCTCACAGCTGAGTTCCATGATTATTGCCTGCTGACTTTTGATTCGTGCCTACTCAGCTCTTTGTTTATTGCCTCCAGAGGCACATGATCAGTGTATGATAGCAAACATGATCAGTGCATGATCAGTCACATGATCAGCGCCATTAAGTCACGTGATCACTACATGATAGTCATGTGATCAGTCCATGCTCAGTCACGGTATCAGTGCATGATCAGCCACGTGATCAGTGCATGATCAGTCACGTGATCAGTGCATGATCATCCACGTGATCAGTGCATGATCAGTCACGTGATCAGTATATGGTAGCTACATGATCATTGCATGACAGCCACGTGATCAGTGCATGATAGCCACGTGATCAGTGCATGATCAGTCACGTGATCAGTGTATGATCAGCCACGTGATCAGTGCATGAGTGCCACGTGATCAGTGCATGATAGTCACGTGACAGTGCATGATCAGCCACGTGATCAGTGCATGATCAGCCACGTGATCAGTGCATGATAGCCACGTGATCAGTGCATGATCAGTCACGTGATCAGTGCATGATCAGCCACGTGATCAGTGCATGATCAGTCACGTGATCAGTGCATGATCAGCCACGTGATCAGTGCATGATAGCCACGTGATCAGTGCATGATCAGTCACGTGATCAGTGCATGATCAGCCACGTGATCAGTGCATGATCAGTCACGTGATCAGTGCATGATGAGCTGCGTGATCACTGTCTGATCATCTGCTTGACAATTGCCAGCTGAGCTGCACGATTCCTGCCTGTCATCTGCTTGACAATTGCCAGCTGTGCTGTGTAATTCCTGCCTGATCAGCTGCATGATCATTGCCAGCTGATCAGCATGATTCCCGTGAACAGTGCATGCTCAGTCACGTGATCAGGGCCTGCTGAGCTGCGTGATTACTGTCTGCTCATCTGTTGACAATTGCCAGCTGAGCTGCACGATTCCTGCCTGTCATCTGCTTGACAATTGCCAGCTGTGCTGCATAATTCCTGCCTGCTCAGCTGCTTGATTATTGCCAGCTGAGCAGCATGATTCCTCACAGCTGAGTTCCATGATTATTGCCTGCTGACTGTTTGATTCGTGCCTACTCAGCTCTTTGTTTATTGCCTCCAGAGGCACATGATCAGTGTATGATAGCAAACATGATCAGTGCATGATCAGTCACATGATCAGTGCCATTAAGTCACGTGATCAGTACATGATAGTCATGTGATCAGTCCATGATCAGTCACGGTATCAGTGCATGATCAGCCACGTGATCAGTGCATGATCAGCCACGTGATCAGTGCATGATAGCCACGTGATCAGTGCATGATCAGTCACGTGATCAGTGCATGATCAGGCACGTGATCAGTGCATGATCAGTCACGTGATCAGTGTATGATCAGTCACGTGACCAGTACATGGTAGCTACATGATCATTGCATGATCAGCCACGTGAGTAGTGCATGATAGCCACGTGATCAGTGCATGATCAGTCACGTGATCAGTGCATGATCAGCCATGTGATCAGTGCATGATCAGGCACGTGATCAGTGCATGATCAGCCACGTGATCAGTGCATGATAGCCACGTGATCAGTGCATGATCAGTCACGTGATCAGTGCATGATCAGTCACGTGATCAGTGCATGATCAGCCACGTGATCAGTGCATGATCAGCCACGTGATCAGTGCATGATCAGTCACGTGATCAGTGCATGGTAGCTACGTGATCAGTGCATGATCAGCCACGTGATCAGTGCATGATCAGCCACGTGATCAGTGCATGATCAGTCACGTGATCAGTGCATGATCAGTCACGTGATCAGTGCATGATCAGTCACTGATCAGTGCATGATCAATTACGTGATCAGTGCATGATCAGTCACGTGATCAGTGCATGGTAGCTACGTGATCAGTGCATGATCAGCCACGTGATCAGTGCATGATAGCCACGTGATCAGTGCATGATCAGTCACATGATCAGTGTATGATCATCCACGTGATCAGTGCATGATCAGTCATGTGATCAGTGCATGATATAGACGTGATCAGTGCATGATCAGTCACGTGATCAGTGCATGATCAGCCACGTGATCAGTGCATGATAGCCACGTGATCAGTGCATGATAGCCAGTGATCAGTGCATGATCAGTCACGTGATCAGTGCATGATCAGCCACGTGATCAGTGCATGATAGCCACTGATCAGTGCATGATCAGTCACGTGATCAGTGCATGATCAGTCACGTGATCAGTGCATGATCAGCCACGTGATCAGTGCATGATCAGCCACGTGATCAGTGCATGATCAGTCACGTGATCAGTGCATGATCAGTCACGTGATCAGTGCATGATCAGTCACGTGATCAGTGCATGATCAGCCACGTGATCAGTGCATGATCAGTCACGTGATCAGTGCATGATCAGTCACGTGATCAGTGCATGATCAGCCACGTGATCAGTGCATGATCAGTCACGTGATATCGTGTGATCAGCCACGTGATCAGTGCATGATATCAGTGCATGATAGCCACGTGATCAGTGCATGATCAGTCACGTGATACGTGTGTGATCAGCCACGTGATCAGTGCATGATATCCACGTGATCAGTGCATGATAGCCACGTGATCAGTGCATGATAGTCACGTGATCAGTGCATGATCAGTCACGTGATACGTGTGTGATCAGCCACGTGATCAGTGCATGATGAGCCACGTGATCAGTGCAGGATCAATTACGTGATCAGTGCATGATCAGTCACGTGACCAGTACATGGTTGCTACGTGATCGTTGCATGATCAGCCACGTGAGCAGAGCATGATAGCCACGTGATCAGTGCATGATCAGTCACGTGATCAGTACATGATCAGTCACGTGAACAGTGCATGATCATTTACGTGATCTGTGCATGATCAGTCACGTGACCAGTATATGGTAGCTACGTGATCATTCCATGACGAGCCACGTGAGCAGTGCATGATAGCCACGTGATGTGTGCATGATGAGTTACGTGAGCAGAGTATGATCAGCCACGTGATCAGTGCATGAGTGCCACGTGATCAGTGCATGATATGTCACGTGACAGGTGTGTGATCAGCCACGTGAACAGTGCATGTTCAGCCACGTGATCAGTGCATGATAGCCACGTGATCAGTGCATGATCAGTACGTGATCAGTGTATGATCAGCCACGTGATCAGTGCATGATCAGACACGTGATCAGTGTATGATCAGCCACGTGAACAGTGCATGCTCAGTCACGTGATCAGGGCCTGCTGAGCTGCGTGATTACTGTCTGCTCATCTGCTTGACAATTGCCAGCTGAGCTGCACGATTCCTGCCTGTCATCTGCTTGACAATTGCCAGCTGTGCTGCGTAATTCCTGCCTGCTCAGCTGCTTGATTATTGCCAGCTGAGCAGCATGATTCCTCACAGCTGAGTTCCATGATTATTGCCTGCTGACTGTTTGATTCGTGCCTACTCAGCTCTTTGTTTATTGCCTCCAGAGGCACATGATCAGTGTATGATAGCAAACATGATCAGCGCATGATCAGTCACATGATCAGCGCCATTAAGTCACGTGATCACTACATGATAGTCATGTGATCAGTCCATGCTCAGTCACGGTATCAGTGCATGATCAGCCACGTGATCAGTGCATGATCTGTCACATGATTAGTGTATGATCATCCACGTGATCAGTGCATGGGCAGTCATGTGATCAGTGCATGATATAGACGTGATCAGTGCATGATCAGTCTCGTGATCAGTGCATGATAGCCACGTGATCAGTGCATGATCAGTCACCTGATGGGTGTATGATCATTCACGTGACCTGTACATGGTAGCTACATGATCATTGCATGATCAGCCACGTGAGTAGTGCATGATAGCCACGTGATCACTGCATGATCAGTCACGTGATCAGTGCATGATCAGTCATGTGACCAGTACATGGTAGCTGCGTGATCATGCATGATCAGCCACGTGAGCAGTGCATGATAGCCACGTGATCAGTGCATGATCAGACACGTGATCAGTGCATGATCAGTCACGTGATCAGTGCATGATCAGCCACGTGATCAGTGCATGATCAGTCACGTGATCAGTGCATGATCAGCCACGTGATCAGTGCATGATCAGCCACGTGATCAGTGCATGATCAATTACGTGATCAGTGCATGATCAGTCACGTGATCAGTACATGGTAGCTACGTGATCAGTGCATGATCAGCCACGTGATCAGTGCATGATGCCACGTGATCAGTGCATGATCAGTCACGTGATCAGTGCATGATCAGCCACGTGATCAGTGCATGATCAGCCACGTGATCAGTGCATGATAGCCACGTGATCAGTGCATGATCAGTCACGTGATCAGTGCATGATCAGCCACGTGATCAGTGCATGATCAGTCACGTGATCAGTGTATGATCAGCCACGTGATCAGTGCATGATAGCCACGTGATCAGTGCATGATCAGTCACGTGATCAGTGCATGATCAGCCACGTGAACAGTGCATGATCAGTCACGTGATCAGTGCATGATGAGCTGCGTGATCAGTGCTGATCATCTGCGTGACAATTGCCAGCTGAGCTGCATGATCCTGCCTGTCATCTGCTTGAGAATTGCCAGCTGTGCTGTGTGATTCCTGCCTGATCAGTGCATGATCATTGCCAGTGATCAGCATGATTCACGTGAACAGTGCATGCTCAGTCACGTGATCAGGGCCTGCTGAGCTGCGTGATTACTGTCTGCTCATCTGCTTGACAATTGCCAGCTGAGCTGCACGATTCCTGCCTGTCATCTGCTTGACAATTGCCAGCTGTGCTGCGTAATTCCTGCCTGCTCAGCTGCTTGATTATTGCCAGCTGAGCAGCATGATTCCTCACAGCTGAGTTCCATGATTATTGCCTGCTGACTGTTTGATTCGTGCCTACTCAGCTCTTTGTTTATTGCCTCCAGAGGCACATGATCAGTGTATGATAGCAAACATGATCAGTGCATGATCAGTCACATGATCAGCGCCATTAAGTCACGTGATCACTACATGATAGTCATGTGATCAGTCCATGCTCAGTCACGGTATCAGTGCATGATCAGCCACGTGATCAGTGCATGATCAGCCACGTGATCAGTGCATGATAGCCATGTGATCAGTGCATGATCAGTCACGTGATCAGTGCATGATCAGGCACGTGATCAGTGCATGATCAGTCACCTGATGGGTGTATGATCAGTCACGTGACCAGTACATGGTAGCTACATGATCATTGCATGATCAGCCACGTGAGTAGTGCATGATAGCCACGTGATCAGTGCATGATCAGTCACGTGATCAGTGCATGATCAGTCATGTGATCAGTGCATGATCAGGCACGTGATCAGTGCATGATCAGCCACGTGATCAGTGCATGATAGCCACGTGATCAGTGCATGATCAGTCACGTGATCAGTGCATGATCAGTCACGTGATCAGTGCATGATCAGCCACGTGATCAGTGCATGATCAGCCACGTGATCAGTGCATGATCAGTCACGTGATCAGTGCATGATAGTCACGTGATCAGTGCATGATCAGCCACGTGATCAGTGCATGATAGCCACGTGATCAGTGCATGATCAGTCACGTGATCAGTGCATGATCAGTCACGTGATCAGTGCATGATCAGTCACGTGATCAGTGCATGATCAATTACGTGATCAGTGCATGATCAGTCACGTGATCAGTGCATGATAGCTACGTGATCAGTGCATGATCAGCCACGTGATCAGTGCATGATAGCCACGTGATCAGTGCATGATCAGTCACGTGATCAGTGTATGATCAGCCACGTGATCAGTGCATGATCAGTCACGTGATCAGTGCATGATATAGACGTGATCAGTGCATGATCAGTCACGTGATCAGTGCATGATCAGCCACGTGATCAGTGCATGATAGCCACGTGATCAGTGCATGATAGCCACGTGATCAGTGCATGATCAGTCACGTGATCAGTGCATGATCAGCCACGTGATCAG
The DNA here is from genome assembly GCF_032452875.1 of Bos javanicus. Lineage (NCBI taxonomy): Eukaryota > Metazoa > Chordata > Mammalia > Artiodactyla > Bovidae > Bos > Bos javanicus. The sequence continues at coordinate 351,228 of NW_026893688.1, read as the reverse complement.
TGCATGATAGCCACGTGATCAGTGCATGATCAGTCACGTGATCAGTGCATGATCAGTCACGTGATCAGTGCATGATCAGCCACGTGATCAGTGCATGATCAGTCACGTGATCAGTGCATGATCAGTCACGTGATCAGTGCATGATCAGTCACGTGATCAGTGCATGATCAGTCACGTGATCAGTGCATGATCAGCCACGTGATCAGTGCATGATCAGTCACGTGATCAGTGTGTGATCAGCCACGTGATCAGTGCATGATATCAGTGCATGATAGCCACGTGATCAGTGCATGATAGCCACGTGATCAGTGCATGATCAGTCACGTGATAGTGTGTGATCAGCCACGTGATCAGTGCATGATATCCACGTGATCAGTGCATGATAGCCACGTGATCAGTGCATGATAGTCACGTGATCAGTGCATGATCAGTCACGTGATCAGTGTGTGATCAGCCACGTGATCAGTGCATGATCAGCCACGTGATCAGTGCATGATCAATTACGTGATCAGTGCATGATCAGTCACGTGACAGTACATGGTTGCTACGTGATCAGTGCATGATCAGCCACGTGATCAGTGCATGATAGCCACGTGATCAGTGCATGATCAGTCACGTGATCAGTGCATGATCAGTCACGTGATCAGTGCATGATCATTTACGTGATCAGTGCATGATCAGTCACGTGATCAGTGCATGGTAGCTACGTGATCATTGCATGATCAGCCACGTGATCAGTGCATGATAGCCACGTGATCAGTGCATGATCAGTTACGTGATCAGTGTATGATCAGCCACGTGATCAGTGCATGATGCCACGTGATCAGTGCATGATCAGTCACGTGATACGTGTGTGATCAGCCACGTGATCAGTGCATGATATCCACGTGATCAGTGCATGATAGCCACGTGATCAGTGCATGATAGTCACGTGATCAGTGCATGATCAGTCACGTGATAGTGTGTGATCAGCCACGTGATCAGTGCATGATGAGCCACGTGATCAGTGCATGATCAATTACGTGATCAGTGCATGATCAGTCACGTGACCAGTACATGGTTGCTACGTGATCGTTGCATGATCAGCCACGTGAGCAGTGCATGATAGCCACGTGATCAGTGCATGATCAGTCACGTGATCAGTGCATGATCAGTCACGTGAACAGTGCATGATCATTTACGTGATCAGTGCATGATCAGTCACGTGACCAGTATATGGTAGCTACGTGATCATTCCATGACAGCCACGTGATCAGTGCATGATAGCCACGTGATGTGTGCATGATCAGTTACGTGATCAGTGTATGATCAGCCACGTGATCAGTGCATGAGTGCCACGTGATCAGTGCATGATATGTCACGTGACAGTGTGTGATCAGCCACGTGATCAGTGCATGATCAGCCACGTGATCAGTGCATGATAGCCACGTGATCAGTGCATGATCAGTCACGTGATCAGTGCATGATCAGCCACGTGATCAGTGCATGATCAATCACGTGATCAGTGCATGATCAGTCACGTGATCAGTGCATGATAGCCACGTGATCAGTGCATGATCAGCCACGTGATCAGTGCATGATAGCCACGTGATCAGTGCATGATCAGTCACGTGATCAGTGCATGATCAGCCACGTGATCAGTGCATGATCAGTCATGTGATCAGTGCATGATATAGACGTGATCAGTGCATGATCAGTCACGTGATCAGTGCATGATCAGCCACGTGATCAGTGCATGATAGCCACGTGATCAGTGCATGATAGCCAGTGATCAGTGCATGATCAGTCACGTGATCAGTGCATGATCAGCCACGTGATCAGTGCATGATAGCCACTGATCAGTGCATGATCAGTCACGTGATCAGTGCATGATCAGTCACGTGATCAGTGCATGATCAGCCACGTGATCAGTGCATGATCAGTCACGTGATCAGTGCATGATCAGTCACGTGATCAGTGCATGATCAGTCACGTGATCAGTGCATGATCAGTCACGTGATCAGTGCATGATCAGCCACGTGATCAGTGCATGATCAGTCACGTGATCAGTGCATGATCAGTCACGTGATCAGTGCATGATCAGCCACGTGATCAGTGCATGATCAGTCACGTGATCAGTGCATGATCAGCCACGTGATCAGTGCATGATATCAGTGCATGATAGCCACGTGATCAGTGCATGATAGCCACGTGATCAGTGCATGATCAGTCACGTGATAGTGTGTGATCAGCCACGTGATCAGTGCATGATATCCACGTGATCAGTGCATGATAGCCACGTGATCAGTGCATGATAGTCACGTGATCAGTGCATGATCAGTCACGTGATACGTGGTGATCAGCCACGTGATCAGTGCATGATGAGCCACGTGATCAGTGCAGGATCAATTACGTGATCAGTGCATGATCAGTCACGTGACCAGTACATGGTTGCTACGTGATCGTTGCATGATCAGCCACGTGAGCAGAGCATGATAGCCACGTGATCAGTGCATGATCAGTCACGTGATCAGTACATGATCAGTCACGTGAACAGTGCATGATCATTTACGTGATCTGTGCATGATCAGTCACGTGACCAGTATATGGTAGCTACGTGATCATTCCATGACGAGCCACGTGAGCAGTGCATGATAGCCACGTGATGTGTGCATGATCAGTTACGTGAGCAGAGTATGATCAGCCACGTGATCAGTGCATGAGTGCCACGTGATCAGTGCATGATATGTCACGTGACAGGTGTGTGATCAGCCACGTGAACAGTGCATGTTCAGCCACGTGATCAGTGCATGATAGCCACGTGATCAGTGCATGATCAGTTACGTGAGCAGTGTATGATCAGCCACGTGATCAGTGCATGGTCAGACACGTGAACAGTGTGTGATCAGCCACGTGATCAGTGCATGATATCCACGTGATCAGTGCATGATATCCAAGTGATCAGTGCATGATCAATCACGTGATCAGTGTATGATCAGCCACGTGAACAGTGCATGCTCAGTCACGTGATCAGGGCCTGCTGAGCTGCGTGATTACTGTCTGCTCATCTGCTTGACAATTGCCAGCTGAGCTGCACGATTCCTGCCTGTCATCTGCTTGACAATTGTCAGCTGTGCTGCGTAATTCCTGCCTGCTCAGCTGCTTGATTATTGCCAGCTGAGCAGCATGATTCCTCACAGCTGAGTTCCATGATTATTGCCTGCTGACTGTTTGATTCGTGCCTACTCAGCTCTTTGTTTATTGCCTCCAGAGGCACATGATCAGTGTATGATAGCAAACATGATCAGCGCATGATCAGTCACATGATCAGCGCCATTAAGTCACGTGATCACTACATGATAGTCATGTGATCAGTCCATGCTCAGTCACGGTATCAGTGCATGATCAGCCACGTGATCAGTGCATGATCTGTCACATGATTAGTGTATGATCATCCACGTGATCAGTGCATGGGCAGTCATGTGATCAGTGCATGATATAGACGTGATCAGTGCATGATCAGTCTCGTGATCAGTGCATGATAGCCACGTGATCAGTGCATGATCAGTCACCTGATGGGTGTATGATCATTCACGTGACCTGTACATGGTAGCTACATGATCATTGCATGATCAGCCACGTGAGTAGTGCATGATAGCCACGTGATCACTGCATGATCAGTCACGTGATCAGTGCATGATCAGTCATGTGACCAGTACATGGTAGCTGCGTGATCATGCATGATCAGCCACGTGAGCAGTGCATGATAGCCACGTGATCAGTGCATGATCAGACACGTGATCAGTGCATGATCAGTCACGTGATCAGTGCATGATCAGCCACGTGATCAGTGCATGATCAGTCACGTGATCAGTGCATGATCAGCCACGTGATCAGTGCATGATCAGTCACGTGATCAGTGCATGATCAGCCACGTGATCAGTGCATGATCAGCCACGTGATCAGTGCATGATCAGTCACGTGATCAGTGCATGATAGCCACGTGATCAGTGCATGATCAGCCACGTGATCAGTGCATGATAGCCACGTGATCAGTGCATGATCAGTCACGTGATCAGTGCATGATCAGTCACGTGATCAGTGCATGATCAGTCACGTGATCAGTGCATGATCAATTACGTGATCAGTGCATGATCAGTCACGTGATCAGTGCATGATAGCCACGTGATCAGTGCATGATCAGCCACGTGATCAGTGCATGATAGCCACGTGATCAGTGCATGATCAGTCACGTGATCAGTGTATGATCAGCCACGTGATCAGTGCATGATCAGTCATGTGATCAGTGCATGATATAGACGTGATCAGTGCATGATCAGTCACGTGATCAGTGCATGATCAGCCACGTGATCAGTGCATGATAGCCACGTGATCAGTGCATGATAGCCAGTGATCAGTGCATGATCAGTCACGTGATCAGTGCATGATCAGCCACGTGATCAGTGCATGATAGCCACTGATCAGTGCATGATCAGTCACGTGATCAGTGCATGATCAGTCACGTGATCAGTGCATGATCAGCCACGTGATCAGTGCATGATCAGCCACGTGATCAGTGCATGATCAGTCACGTGATCAGTGCATGATCAGTCACGTGATCAGTGCATGATCAGTCACGTGATCAGTGCATGATCAGCCACGTGATCAGTGCATGATCAGTCACGTGATCAGTGCATGATCAGTCACGTGATCAGTGCATGATCAGCCACGTGATCAGTGCATGATATCAGTGCATGATCAGCCACGTGATCAGTGCATGATAGCCACGTGATCAGTGCATGATCAGTCACGTGATAGTGTGTGATCAGCCACGTGATCAGTGCATGATATCAGTGCATGATAGCCACGTGATCAGTGCATGATAGCCACGTGATCAGTGCATGATCAGTCACGTGATACGTGTGTGATCAGCCACGTGATCAGTGCATGATATCCACGTGATCAGTGCATGATAGCCACGTGATCAGTGCATGATAGTCACGTGATCATGCATGATCAGTCACGTGATACGTGTGTGATCAGCCACGTGATCAGTGCATGATGAGCCACGTGATCAGTGCAGGATCAATTACGTGATCAGTGCATGATCAGTCACGTGACCAGTACATGGTTGCTACGTGATCGTTGCATGATCAGCCACGTGAGCAGAGCATGATAGCCACGTGATCAGTGCATGATCAGTCACGTGATCAGTACATGATCAGTCACGTGAACAGTGCATGATCATTTACGTGATCTGTGCATGATCAGTCACGTGACCAGTATATGGTAGCTACGTGATCATTCCATGACGAGCCACGTGAGCAGTGCATGATAGCCACGTGATGTGTGCATGATGAGTTACGTGAGCAGAGTATGATCAGCCACGTGATCAGTGCATGAGTGCCACGTGATCAGTGCATGATATGTCACGTGACAGGTGTGTGATCAGCCACGTGAACAGTGCATGTTCAGCCACGTGATCAGTGCATGATAGCCACGTGATCAGTGCATGATCAGTTACGTGAGCAGTGTATGATCAGCCACGTGATCAGTGCATGGTCAGACACGTGAACAGTGTATGATCAGCCACGTGATCAGTGCATGATATCCAAGTGATCAGTGCATGATCAATCACGTGATCAGTGTATGATCAGCCACGTGAACAGTGCATGCTCAGTCACGTGATCAGGGCCTGCTGAGCTGCGTGATTACTGTCTGCTCATCTGCTTGACAATTGCCAGCTGAGCTGCACGATTCCTGCCTGTCATCTGCTTGACAATTGCCAGCTGTGCTGCGTAATTCCTGCCTGCTCAGCTGCTTGATTATTGCCAGCTGAGCAGCATGATTCCTCACAGCTGAGTTCCATGATTATTGCCTGCTGACTGTTTGATTCGTGCCTACTCAGCTCTTTGTTTATTGCCTCCAGAGGCACATGATCAGTGTATGATAGCAAACATGATCAGCGCATGATCAGTCACATGATCAGCGCCATTAAGTCACGTGATCACTACATGATAGTCATGTGATCAGTCCATGCTCAGTCACGGTATCAGTGCATGATCAGCCACGTGATCAGTGCATGATCTGTCACATGATTAGTGTATGATCATCCACGTGATCAGTGCATGGGCAGTCATGTGATCAGTGCATGATATAGACGTGATCAGTGCATGATCAGTCTCGTGATCAGTGCATGATAGCCACGTGATCAGTGCATGATCAGTCACCTGATGGGTGTATGATCATTCACGTGACCTGTACATGGTAGCTACATGATCATTGCATGATCAGCCACGTGAGTAGTGCATGATAGCCACGTGATCACTGCATGATCAGTCACGTGATCAGTGCATGATCAGTCATGTGACCAGTACATGGTAGCTGCGTGATCATGCATGATCAGCCACGTGAGCAGTGCATGATAGCCACGTGATCAGTGCATGATCAGACACGTGATCAGTGCATGATCAGTCACGTGATCAGTGCATGATCAGCCACGTGATCAGTGCATGATCAGTCACGTGATCAGTGCATGATCAGCCACGTGATCAGTGCATGATCAGCCACGTGATCAGTGCATGATCAGTTACGTGATCAGTGCATGATCAGTCACGTGATCAGTACATGGTAGCTACGTGATCAGTGCATGATCAGCCACGTGATCAGTGCATGATAGCCACGTGATCAGTGCATGATCAGCCACGTGATCAGTGCATGATCAGTCACGTGATCAGTGCATGATCAGCCACGTGATCAGTGCATGATAGCCACGTGATCAGTGCATGACAGTTACGTGATCAGTGCATGATCAGTCACGTGATCAGTGCATGATAGCCACGTGATCAGTGCATGATCAGTCACGTGATCAGTGTATGATCAGCCACGTGAACAGTGCATGCTCAGTCACGTGATCAGGGCCTGCTGAGCTGCGTGATTACTGTCTGCTCATCTGCTTGACAATTGCCAGCTGAGCTGCACGATTCCTGCCTGTCATCTGCTTGACAATTGCCAGCTGTGCTGCATAATTCCTGCCTGCTCAGCTGCTTGATTATTGCCAGCTGAGCAGCATGATTTCTCACAGCTGAGTTCCATGATTATTGCCTACTGATTCGTGCCTACTCAGCTCTTTGTTCATTGCCTCCAGAGGCACATGATCAGTGTATGACAGAAACATGATCAGCACATGATCAGTCACATGATCAGTGCATGATAAGCCACGTGATCAGTGCATGATCAATCACGTGATCAGTGCATGATCAGTCATGTGATCAGTGCATGGTAGCTGCGTGATCAGTGCATGATCAGCCACGTGATCAGTGCATGATCAGTCACGTGATCAGTGCATGATCAGCCACGTGATCAGTGCATGATCAGTCACGTGATCAGTGCATGATAGCTACGTGATCAGTGCATGATCAGCCACGTGATCAGTGCATGATAGCCACGTGATCAGTGCATGATCAGCCACGTGATCAGTGCATGATAGCCACGTGATCAGTGCATGATCAGTCACGTGATACGTGTGTGATCAGCCACGTGATCAGTGCATGATATCCACGTGATCAGTGCATGATAGCCACGTGATCAGTGCATGATTAGTCACGTGATCAGTGCATGATCAGTCACGTGATACAGTGTGATCAGCCACGTGATCAGTGCATGATGAGCCACGTGATCAGTGCATGATCAATTACGTGATCAGTGCATGATCAGTCACGTGACCAGTACATGGTTGCTACGTGATCATTGCATGATCAGCCACGTGAGCAGTGCATGATAGCCACGTGATCAGTGCATGATCAGTCACGTGATCAGTGCATGATCAGTCACGTGAACAGTGCATGATCATTTACGTGATCAGTGCATGATCAGTCACGTGACCAGTATATGGTAGCTTCATGATCATTCCATGACGAGCCACGTGAGCAGTGCATGATAGCCACGTGATCAGTGCATGATCAGTCACGTGATCAGTGCATGATCAGCCACGTGATCAGTGCATGATCAGTCACGTGATCAGTGTATGATCAGCCACGTGATCAGTGCATGAGTGCCACGTGATCAGTGCATGATATGTCACGTGACAGGTGTGTGATCAGCCACGTGAACAGTGCATGTTCAGCCACGTGATCAGTGCATGATAGCCACGTGATCAGTGCATGATCAGTTACGTGAGCAGTGTATGATCAGCCACGTGATCAGTGCATGGTCAGACACGTGAACAGTGTATGATCAGCCACGTGATCAGTGCATGATATCCAAGTGATCAGTGCATGATCAATCACGTGATCAGTGTATGATCAGCCACGTGAACAGTGCATGCTCAGTCACGTGATCAGGGCCTGCTGAGCTGCGTGATTACTGTCTGCTCATCTGCTTGACAATTGCCAGCTGAGCTGCACGATTCCTGCCTGTCATCTGCTTGACAATTGCCAGCTGTGCTGCGTAATTCCTGCCTGCTCAGCTGCTTGATTATTGCCAGCTGAGCAGCATGATTCCTCACAGCTGAGTTCCATGATTATTGCCTGCTGACTGTTTGATTCGTGCCTACTCAGCTCTTTGTTTATTGCCTCCAGAGGCACATGATCAGTGTATGATAGCAAACATGATCAGCGCATGATCAGTCACATGATCAGCGCCATTAAGTCACGTGATCACTACATGATAGTCATGTGATCAGTCCATGCTCAGTCACGGTATCAGTGCATGATCAGCCACGTGATCAGTGCATGATCTGTCACATGATTAGTGTATGATCATCCACGTGATCAGTGCATGGGCAGTCATGTGATCAGTGCATGATATAGACGTGATCAGTGCATGATCAGTCTCGTGATCAGTGCATGATAGCCACGTGATCAGTGCATGATCAGTCACCTGATGGGTGTATGATCATTCACGTGACCTGTACATGGTAGCTACATGATCATTGCATGATCAGCCACGTGAGTAGTGCATGATAGCCACGTGATCACTGCATGATCAGTCACGTGATCAGTGCATGATCAGTCATGTGACCAGTACATGGTAGCTGCGTGATCATGCATGATCAGCCACGTGAGCAGTGCATGATAGCCACGTGATCAGTGCATGATCAGACACGTGATCAGTGCATGATCAGTCACGTGATCAGTGCATGATCAGCCACGTGATCAGTGCATGATCAGTCACGTGATCAGTGCATGATCAGCCACGTGATCAGTGCATGATCAGCCACGTGATCAGTGCATGATCAATTACGTGATCAGTGCATGATCAGTCACGTGATCAGTGCATGGTAGCTACGTGATCAGTGCATGATCAGCCACGTGATCAGTGCATGATAGCCACGTGATCAGTGCATGATCAGCCACGTGATCAGTGCATGATCAGTCACGTGATCAGTGCATGATCAGCCACGTGATCAGTGCATGATAGCCACGTGATCAGTGCATGATCAGTTACGTGATCAGTGCATGATCAGTCACGTGATCAGTGCATGATAGCCACGTGATCAGTGCATGATCAGTCACGTGATCAGTGTATGATCAGCCACGTGATCAGTGCATGATCAGTCACGTGATCAGGGCCTGCTGAGCTGCGTGATTACTGTCTGCTCATGTGCTTGACAATTGCCAGCTGAGCTGCACGATTCCTGCCTGTCATCTGCTTGACAATTGCCACCTGTGCTGCATAATTCCTGCCTGCTCATCTACTTGATTATTGCCAGCTGAGCAGCATGATTTCTCAGAGCTGAGTTCCATGATTATTGCCACTGATTCCTGCCTACTCAGCTCTTTGTTCATTGCCTCCAGAGGCACATGATCAGTGTATGACAGAAACATGATCAGCACATGATCAGTCACATGATCAGTGCATGATAAGCCACGTGATCAGTGCATGATCAGTCACGTGATCAGTGCATGATCAGTCACGTGATCAGTACATGGTAGCTGCGTGATCAGTGCATGATCAGCCACGTGATCAGTGCATGATCAGTCACGTGATCAGTGCATGATCAGCCACGTGATCAGTGCATGATGCCACGTGATCAGTGCATGATAGTCACGTGACAGTGCATGATCAGCCACGTGACAGTGCATGTCAGCCACGTGATCAGTGCATGATAGCCACGTGATCAGTGCATGATCAGTCACGTGATCAGTGCATGATCAGCCACGTGATCAGTGCATGATCAGACACGTGATCAGTGCATGATCAGCCACGTGATCAGTGCATGATAGCACGTGATCAGTGCATGATCATCACGTGATCAGTGCATGATCAGCCACGTGATCAGTGCATGATCAGTCACGTGATCAGTGCATGATGAGCTGCGTGATCACTGTCTGATCATCTGCTTGACAATTGCCAGCTGAGCTGCACGATTCCTGCCTGTCATCTGCTTGACAATTGCCAGCTGTGCTGTGTAATTCCTGCCTGCAGCTGCATGATCATTGCCAGCTGATCAGCATGATTCACGTGAACAGTGCATGCTCAGTCACGTGATCAGGGCCTGCTGAGCTGCGTGATTACTGTCTGCTCATCTGCTTGACAATTGCCAGCTGAGCTGCACGATTCCTGCCTGTCATCTGCTTGACAATTGCCAGCTGTGCTGCGTAATTCCTGCCTGCTCAGCTGCTTGATTATTGCCAGCTGAGCAGCATGATTCCTCACAGCTGAGTTCCATGATTATTGCCTGCTGACTGTTTGATTCGTGCCTACTCAGCTCTTTGTTTATTGCCTCCAGAGGCACATGATCAGTGTATGATAGCAAACATGATCAGTGCATGATCAGTCACATGATCAGTGCCATTAAGTCACGTGATCAGTGCATGATAGTCATGTGATCAGTGCATGATCAGTCACGGTATCAGTGCATGATCAGCCACGTGATCAGTGCATGATCAGCCACGTGATCAGTGCATGATAGCCACGTGATCAGTGCATGATCAGTCACGTGATCAGTGCATGATCAGGCACGTGATCAGTGCATGATCAGTCACGTGATCAGTGCATGATCAGTCACGTGACCAGTACATGGTAGCTACATGATCATTGCATGATCAGCCACGTGAGTAGTGCATGATAGCCACGTGATCAGTGCATGATCAGTCACGTGATCAGTGCATGATCAGCCATGTGATCAGTGCATGATCAGGCACGTGATCAGTGCATGATCAGCCACGTGATCAGTGCATGATAGCCACGTGATCAGTGCATGATCAGTCACGTGATCAGTGCATGATCAGTCACGTGATCAGTGCATGATCAGCCACGTGATCAGTGCATGATCAGCCACGTGATCAGTGCATGATCAGTCACGTGATCAGTGCATGATAGCCACGTGATCAGTGCATGATCAGCCACGTGATCAGTGCATGATAGCCACGTGATCAGTGCATGATCAGTCACGTGATCAGTGCATGATCAGTCACGTGATCAGTGCATGATCAGTCACGTGATCAGTGCATGATCAATTACGTGATCAGTGCATGATCAGTCACGTGATCAGTGCATGGTAGCTACGTGATCAGTGCATGATCAGCCACGTGATCAGTGCATGATAGCCACGTGATCAGTGCATGATCAGTCACATGATCAGTGTATGATCATCCACGTGATCAGTGCATGATCAGTCATGTGATCAGTGCATGATATAGACGTGATCAGTGCATGATCAGTCACGTGATCAGTGCATGATCAGCCACGTGATCAGTGCATGATAGCCACGTGATCAGTGCATGATAGCCAGTGATCAGTGCATGATCAGTCACGTGATCAGTGCATGATCAGCCACGTGATCAGTGCATGATAGCCACTGATCAGTGCATGATCAGTCACGTGATCAGTGCATGATCAGTCACGTGATCAGTGCATGATCAGCCACGTGATCAGTGCATGATCAGTTACGTGATCAGTGCATGATCAGTCACGTGATCAGTGCATGATCAGTCACGTGATCAGTGCATGATCAGTCACGTGATCAGTGCATGATCAGCCACGTGATCAGTGCATGATCAGTCACGTGATCAGTGCATGATCAGTCACGTGATCAGTGCATGATCAGCCACGTGATCAGTGCATGATCAGTCACGTGATCAGTGCATGATCAGCCACGTGATCAGTGCATGATATCAGTGCATGATAGCCACGTGATCAGTGCATGATAGCCACGTGATCAGTGCATGATCAGTCACGTGATACGTGTGTGATCAGCCACGTGATCAGTGCATGATATCCACGTGATCAGTGCATGATAGCCACGTGATCAGTGCATGATTAGTCACGTGATCAGTGCATGATCAGTCACGTGATACGTGTGTGATCAGCCACGTGATCAGTGCATGATGAGCCACGTGATCAGTGCAGGATCAATTACGTGATCAGTGCATGATCAGTCACGTGACCAGTACATGGTTGCTACGTGATCGTTGCATGATCAGCCACGTGAGCAGAGCATGATAGCCACGTGATCAGTGCATGATCAGTCACGTGATCAGTACATGATCAGTCACGTGAACAGTGCATGATCATTTACGTGATCTGTGCATGATCAGTCACGTGACCAGTATATGGTAGCTACGTGATCATTCCATGACGAGCCACGTGAGCAGTGCATGATAGCCACGTGATGTGTGCATGATGAGTTACGTGAGCAGAGTATGATCAGCCACGTGATCAGTGCATGAGTGCCACGTGATCAGTGCATGATATGTCACGTGACAGGTGTGTGATCAGCCACGTGAACAGTGCATGTTCAGCCACGTGATCAGTGCATGATAGCCACGTGATCAGTGCATGATCAGTTACGTGAGCAGTGTATGATCAGCCACGTGATCAGTGCATGGTCAGACACGTGAACAGTGTATGATCAGCCACGTGATCAGTGCATGATATCCAAGTGATCAGTGCATGATCAATCACGTGATCAGTGTATGATCAGCCACGTGAACAGTGCATGCTCAGTCACGTGATCAGGGCCTGCTGAGCTGCGTGATTACTGTCTGCTCATCTGCTTGACAATTGCCAGCTGAGCTGCACGATTCCTGCCTGTCATCTGCTTGACAATTGCCAGCTGTGCTGCGTAATTCCTGCCTGCTCAGCTGCTTGATTATTGCCAGCTGAGCAGCATGATTCCTCACAGCTGAGTTCCATGATTATTGCCTGCTGACTGTTTGATTCGTGCCTACTCAGCTCTTTGTTTATTGCCTCCAGAGGCACATGATCAGTGTATGATAGCAAACATGATCAGCGCATGATCAGTCACATGATCAGCGCCATTAAGTCACGTGATCACTACATGATAGTCATGTGATCAGTCCATGCTCAGTCACGGTATCAGTGCATGATCAGCCACGTGATCAGTGCATGATCTGTCACATGATTAGTGTATGATCATCCACGTGATCAGTGCATGGGCAGTCATGTGATCAGTGCATGATATAGACGTGATCAGTGCATGATCAGTCTCGTGATCAGTGCATGATAGCCACGTGATCAGTGCATGATCAGTCACCTGATGGGTGTATGATCATTCACGTGACCTGTACATGGTAGCTACATGATCATTGCATGATCAGCCACGTGAGTAGTGCATGATAGCCACGTGATCACTGCATGATCAGTCACGTGATCAGTGCATGATCAGTCATGTGACCAGTACATGGTAGCTGCGTGATCATGCATGATCAGCCACGTGAGCAGTGCATGATAGCCACGTGATCAGTGCATGATCAGACACGTGATCAGTGCATGATCAGTCACGTGATCAGTGCATGATCAGCCACGTGATCAGTGCATGATCAGTCACGTGATCAGTGCATGATCAGCCACGTGATCAGTGCATGATCAGCCACGTGATCAGTGCATGATCAGTTACGTGATCAGTGCATGATCAGTCACGTGATCAGTACATGATAGCTACGTGATCAGTGCATGATCAGCCACGTGATCAGTGCATGATAGCCACGTGATCAGTGCATGATCAGCCACGTGATCAGTGCATGATCAGTCACGTGATCAGTGCATGATCAGCCACGTGATCAGTGCATGATAGCCACGTGATCAGTGCATGACAGTCACGTGATCAGTGCATGATCAGTCACGTGATCAGTGCATGATAGCCACGTGATCAGTGCATGATCAGTCACGTGATAGTGTGTGATCAGCCACGTGATCAGTGCATGATATCCACGTGATCAGTGCATGATAGCCACGTGATCAGTGCATGATCAGTCACGTGATCAGTGCATGATCAGTCACGTGATCAGTGTGTGATCAGCCACGTGATCAGTGCATGATCAGCCACGTGATCAGTGCATGATCAGTTACGTGATCAGTGCATGATCAGCCACGTGATCAGTGCATGATAGCCACGTGATCAGTGCATGATCAGTCACGTGATCAGTGCATGATCAGTCACGTGATCAGTGCATGATCAGTCACGTGATCAGTGCATGATCAGTCACGTGACCAGTGCATGGTAGCTTCGTGATCATTGCATGACAGCCACGTGATCAGTGCATGATAGCCACGTGATCAGTGCATGATCAGTCACGTGATCAGTGCATGATCAGCCACGTGATCAGTGCATGATCAGTCACGTGATCAGTGCATGATCAGCCACGTGATCAGTGCATGATAGCCACGTGATCAGTGCATGATCAGTCACGTGATCAGTGCATGATCAGCCACGTGATCAGTGCATGATCAGCCACGTGATCAGTGCATGATAGCCACGTGATCAGTGCATGATCAGTCACGTGATCAGTGCATGATCAGCCACGTGATCAGTGCATGATCAGACACGTGATCAGTGCATGATCAGCCACGTGATCAGTGCATGATAGCCACGTGATCAGTGCATGATCAGTCACGTGATCAGTGTATGATCAGCCACGTGATCAGTGCATGATCAGTCACGTGATCAGTGCATGATGAGCTGCGTGATTCTGTCTGCTCATCTGCTTGACAATTGCCAGCTGAGCTGCACGATTCCTGCCTGTCATCTGCTTGACAATTGCCAGCTGTGCTGTGTAATTCCTGCCTCAGCTGCATGATCATTGCCACTGATCAGCATGATTCACGTGAACAGTGCATGCTCAGTCACGTGATCAGGGCCTGCTGAGCTGCGTGATTACTGTCTGCTCATCTGCTTGACAATTGCCAGCTGAGCTGCACGATTCCTGCCTGTCATCTGCTTGACAATTGCCAGCTGTGCTGCGTAATTCCTGCCTGATCAGCTGCTTGATTATTGCCAGCTGAGCAGCATGATTCCTCACAGCTGAGTTCCATGATTATTGCCTGCTGACTGTTTGATTCGTGCCTACTCAGCTCTTTGTTTATTGCCTCCAGAGGCACATGATCAGTGTATGATAGCAAACATGATCAGTGCATGATCAGTCACATGATCAGTGCCATTGAGTCACGTGATCAGTGCATGATAGTCATGTGATCAGTGCATGCTCAGTCACGGTATCAGTGCATGATCAGCCACGTGATCAGTGCATGATCAGTCACGTGATCAGTGCATGATCAGCCACGTGATCAGTGCATGATCAGTCACGTGATCAGTGCATGATAGCCACGTGATCAGTGCATGATCAGTCACGTGATCAGTGCATGATCAGTCACGTGACCAGTACATGGTAGCTACATGATCATTGCATGATCAGCCACGTGAGTAGTGCATGATAGCCACGTGATCAGTGCATGATCAGTCACGTGATCAGTGCATGATCAGTCACGTGACAGTGCATGGTAGCTGCGTGATCATGCATGATCAGCCACGTGATCAGTGCATGATAGCCACGTGATCAGTGCATGATCAGCCACGTGATCAGTGCATGATCAGTCACGTGATCAGTGCATGATCAGCCCGTGATCAGTGCATGATCAGTCCCGTGATCAGTGCATGATCAGCCACGTGATCAGTGCATGATAGCCACGTGATCAGTGCATGATCAGTCACGTGATCAGTGCATGATCAGTCACGTGATCAGTGTATGATCAGCCACGTGAACAGTGCATGCTCAGTCACGTGATCAGGGCCTGCTGAGCTGCGTGATTACTGTCTGCTCATCTGCTTGACAATTGCCAGCTGAGCTGCACGATTCCTGCCTGTCATCTGCTTGACAATTGCCACCTGTGCTGCATAATTCCTGCCTGCTCATCTACTTGATTATTGCCAGCTGAGCAGCATGATTTCTCAGAGCTGAGTTCCATGATTATTGCCTACTGATTCGTGCCTACTCAGCTCTTTGTTCATTGCATCCAGAGGCACATGATCAGTGTATGACAGAAACATGATCAGCACATGATCAGTCACATGATCAGTGCATGATAAGCCACGTGATCAGTGCATGATCAGTCACGTGATCAGTGCATGATCAGTCACGTGATCAGTGCATGATAGCCACGTGATCAGTGCATGATCAGCCACGTGATCAGTGCATGATAGCCACGTGATCAGTGCATGATCAGCCACGTGATCAGTGCATGATAGCCACGTGATCAGTGCATGATCAGTCACGTGATCAGTGCATGATCAGCCACGTGATCAGTGCATGATCAGCCACGTGATCAGTGCATGATCAGCCACGTGATCAGTGCATGATCAGCCACGTGATCAGTGCATGATCAGCCACGTGATCAGTGCATGATCAGCCACGTGATCAGTGCATGATCAGTCACGTGATCAGTGCATGATCAGTCACGTGATCAGTGCATGATCAGCCACGTGATCAGTGCATGATCAGCCACGTGATCAGTGCATGATATCCACGTGATCAGTGCATGATCAGTCACGTGATCAGTGTATGATCAGCCACGTGAACAGTGCATGCTCAGTCACGTGATCAGGGCCTGCTGAGCTGCGTGATTACTGTCTGCTCATCTGCTTGACAATTGCCAGCTGAGCTGCATGATTCCTGCCTGTCATCTGCTTGACAATTGCCAGCTGTGCTGCGTAATTCCTGCCTGCTCAGCTGCTTGATTATTGCCAGCTGAGCAGCATGATTCCTCACAGCTGAGTTCCATGATTATTGCCTGCTGACTGTTTGATTCATGCCTACTCAGCTCTTTGTTTATTGCCTCCAGAGGCACATGATCAGTGTATGATAGCAAACATGATCAGCGCATGATCAGTCACATGATCAGCGCCATTAAGTCACGTGATCACTACATGATAGTCATGTGATCAGTCCATGCTCAGTCACGGTATCAGTGCATGATCAGCCACGTGATCAGTGCATGATAGCCACGTGATCAGTGCATGATCAGTCACGTGATCAGTGCATGATCAGGCAGTGATCAGTGCATGATCAGCCACGTGATCAGTGCATGATAGCCACGTGATCAGTGCATGATCAGTCACGTGATCAGTGCATGATCAGCCACGTGATCAGTGCATGATCAGTCACGTGATCAGTGCATGATCAGTCACGTGATCAGTGCATGGTAGCTACGTGATCAGTGCATGATCAGCCACGTGATCAGTGCATGATAGCCACGTGATCAGTGCATGATCAGTCACGTGATCAGTGCATGATCAGCCACGTGATCAGTGCATGATCACATACGTGATCAGTGCATGATAGCTGCGTGATCAGTGCATGATCAGCCACGTGATCAGTGCATGATAGCCACGTGATCAGTGCATGATCAGCCACGTGATCAGTGCATGATCAGCCACGTGATCAGTGCATGATCAGTCACGTGATCAGTGTGATCAGCCACGTGATCAGTGCATGATAGCCACGTGATCAGTGCATGATAGCCACGTGATCAGTGCATGATCAGTCACGTGATCAGTGCATGATCAGTCACGTGATCAGTGCATGATCAGTCACGTGATCAGTGCATGATCAATTACGTGATCAGTGCATGATCAGTCACGTGATCAGTGCATGGTAGCTACGTGATCATTGCATGATCAGCCACGTGATCAGTGCATGATAGCCACGTGATCAGTGCATGATCAGTCACGTGATCAGTGCATGATCAGTCACGTGATCAGTGCATGATCAGTCACGTGATCAGTGCATGATCAGTCACGTGATCAGTGCATGATAGCTACGTGATCAGTGCATGATCAGCCACGTGATCAGTGCATGATAGCCACGTGATCAGTGCATGATCAGTCACATGATCAGTGTATGATCAGCCACGTGATCAGTGCATGATCAGTCACGTGATCAGTGCATGATCAGACGTGATCAGTGCATGATCAGTCACGTGATCAGTGCATGATCAGCCACGTGATCAGTGCATGATAGCCACGTGATCAGTGCATGATAGCCAGTGATCAGTGCATGATCAGTCACGTGATCAGTGCATGATCAGCCACGTGATCAGTGCATGATAGTCAGTGATCAGTGCATGATCAGTCACGTGATCAGTGCATGATCAGTCACGTGATCAGTGCATGATCAGTCACGTGATCAGTGCATGATAGCCACGTGATCAGTGCATGATCAGTCACGTGATCAGTGCATGATCAGCCACGTGATCAGTGCATGATCAGTCACGTGATCAGTGCATGATCAATCACGTGATCAGTGCATGATCAGTCACGTGATCAGTGCATGGTAGCTACGTGATCATTGCATGATCAGCCACGTGATCAGTGCATGATAGCCACGTGATCAGTGCATGATCAGTCACGTGATCAGTGCATGATCAGTCACGTGATCAGTGCATGATCAGTTACGTGATCAGTGCATGATCAGTCACGTGATCAGTGCATGGTAGCTACGTGATCAGTGCATGATCAGCCACGTGATCAGTGCATGATAGCCACGTGATCAGTGCATGATCAGTCACGTGATCAGTGCATGATCAGCCACGTGATCAGTGCATGATGCCACGTGATCAGTGCATGATCAGTCACGTGATCAGTGCATGATCAGCCACGTGATCAGTGCATGATCAGCCACGTGATCAGTGCATGATCAGCCACGTGATCAGTGCATGATCAGCCACGTGATCAGTGCATGATCAGTCACGTGATCAGTGCATGATCAGCCACGTGATCAGTGCATGATCAGTCACGTGATCAGTGCATGATACCTCCATGATCAGTGCATGATCAGTCACGTGATCAGTGCATGATCAGCCACGTGATCAGTGCATGATCACGTGATCAGTGCATGATCAGCCACGTGATCAGTGCATGATCAGCCACGTGATCAGTGCATGATCAGCCACGTGATCAGTGCATGATCAGACACGTGATCAGTGTATGATCAGCCACGTGATCAGTGCATGATATCCAAGTGATCAGTGCATGATCAATCACGTGATCAGTGTATGATCAGCCACGTGAACAGTGCATGCTCAGTCACGTGATCAGGGCCTGCTGAGCTGCGTGATTACTGTCTGCTCATCTGCTTGACAATTGCCAGCTGAGCTGCATGATTCCTGCCTGTCATCTGCTTGACAATTGCCAGCTGTGCTGCGTAATTCCTGCCTGCTCAGCTGCTTGATTATTGCCAGCTGAGCAGCATGATTCCTCACAGCTGAGTTCCATGATTATTGCCTGCTGACTGTTTGATTCGTGCCTACTCAGCTCTTTGTTTATTGCCTCCAGAGGCACATGATCAGTGTATGATAGCAAACATGATCAGCGCATGATCAGTCACATGATCAGCGCCATTAAGTCACGTGATCACTACATGATAGTCATGTGATCAGTCCATGCTCAGTCACGGTATCAGTGCATGATCAGCCACGTGATCAGTGCATGATAGCCACGTGATCAGTGCATGATCAGCCACGTGATCAGTGCATGATCAGCCACGTGATCAGTGCATGATAGCTACGTGATCAGTGCATGATCAGTCACGTGATCAGTGCATGATCAGTCACGTGATCAGTGCATGATCAGCCACGTGATCAGTGCATGATAGCCACGTGATCAGTGCATGATCAGTCACGTGATCAGTGCATGATCAGTCACGTGACCAGTACATGGTAGCTACGTGATCAGTGCATGATCAGCCACGTGATCAGTGCATGATAGCCACGTGATCAGTGCATGATCAGTCACGTGATCAGTGCATGATCAGTCACGTGATCAGTGCATGATCAGCCACGTGATCAGTGCATGATAGCCACGTGATCAGTGCATGATCAGTCACGTGATCAGTGCATGATCAGCCACGTGATCAGTGCATGATCAGCCACGTGATCAGTGCATGATCAGCCACGTGATCAGTGCATGATAGCCACGTGATCAGTGCATGATCAGTCACGTGATCAGTGCATGATCAGCCACGTGATCAGTGCATGATCAGCCACGTGATCAGTGCATGATCAATTACGTGATCAGTGCATGATCAGTCACGTGATCAGTGCATGATAGCTACGTGATCAGTGCATGATCAGCCACGTGATCAGTGCATGATAGCCACGTGATCAGTGCATGATCAGTCACGTGATCAGTGCATGATCAGTCACGTGATCAGTGCATGATCAGCCACGTGATCAGTGCATGATCAATTACGTGATCAGTGCATGATCAGTCACGTGATCAGTGCATGGCAGCTGCGTGATCAGTGCATGATCAGCCACGTGATCAGTGCATGATAGCCACGTGATCAGTGCATGATCAGTCACGTGATCAGTGCATGATCATCACGTGATCAGTGCATGATCAGCCACGTGATCAGTGCATGATCAGTCACGTGATCAGTGCATGATAGCCACGTGATCAGTGCATGATCAGTCACGTGATCAGTGCATGATCAGCCACGTGATCAGTGCATGATCAGTCACGTGATCAGTGCATGATCAGCCACGTGATCAGTGCATGATCAGTCACGTGATCAGTGCATGATCAGCCACGTGATCAGTGCATGATAGCCACGTGATCAGTGCATGATCAGCCACGTGATCAGTGCATGATCAGTCACGTGATCATGTGTGATCAGCCACGTGATCAGTGCATGATAGCCACGTGATCAGTGCATGATAGCCACGTGATCAGTGCATGATCAGTCACGTGATCAGTGCATGATCAGTCACGTGATCAGTGCATGATCAGTCACGTGATCAGTGCATGATCAGCCACGTGATCAGTGCATGATAGCCACGTGATCAGTGCATGATCAGTCACGTGATCAGTGCATGATCAGTCACGTGATCAGTGCATGATCAGCCACGTGATCAGTGCATGATCAGCCACGTGATCAGTGCATGATCAGTCACGTGATCAGTGCATGATCAGCCACGTGATCAGTGCATGATCAGTCACGTGATCAGTGCATGATCAGTCACGTGATCAGTGCATGATAGCTACGTGATCAGTGCATGATCAGCCACGTGATCAGTGCATGATCAGCCACGTGATCAGTATGATCAGCCACGTGATCAGTGCATGATAGCCACGTGATCAGTGCATGATCAGCCACGTGATCAGTGCATGATCAGTCACGTGATCAGTGCATGATCAGTCACGTGATCAGTGCATGATCATCACGTGATCAGTGCATGATCAGTCATGTATCAGTGCATGATAGCACGTGATCAGTGCATGATCAGTCCCGTGATCAGTGCATGATCAGCCACGTGATCAGTGCATGATAGCCACGTGATCAGTGCATGATCAGTCACGTGATCAGTGCATGATCAGCCACGTGATCAGTGCATGATCAGCCACGTGATCAGTGCATGATATCACGTGATCAGTGCATGATCAGTCACGTGATCAGTGTATGATCAGCCACGTGAACAGTGCATGCTCAGTCACGTGATCAGGGCCTGCTGAGCTGCGTGATTACTGTCTGCTCATCTGCTTGACAATTGCCAGCTGAGCTGCACGATTCCTGCCTGTCATCTGCTTGACAATTGCCAGCTGTGCTGCATAATTCCTGCCTGCTCAGCTGCTTGATTATTGCCAGCTGAGCAGCATGATTTCTCACAGCTGAGTTCCATGATTATTGCCTGCTGACTGATTCGTGCCTACTCAGCTCTTTGTTCATTGCCTCCAGAGGCACATGATCAGTGTATGATACCAAACATGATCAGCGCATGATCAGTCACATGATCAGTGCATGATAAGCCACGTGATCAGTGCATGATCAGTCATGTGATCAGTGCATGATCAGTCACGTGATCAGTGCATGGTAGCTGCGTGATCAGTGCATGATCAGCCACGTGATCAGTGCATGATTCCACGTGATCAGTGCATGATCAGTCACGTGATCAGTGCATGATCAGCCACGTGATCAGTGCATGATCAGCCACGTGATCAGTGCATGATCAGTCACGTGATCAGTGCATGATCAGCCACGTGATCAGTGCATGATCAGCCACGTGATCAGTGCATGATAGCCACGTGATCAGTGCATGATCAGTCACGTGATCAGTGCATGATCAGCCACGTGATCAGTGCATGATCAGCCACGTGATCAGTGCATGATCAGCCACGTGATCAGTGCATGATAGCCACGTGATCAGTGCATGATCAGTCACGTGATCAGTGCATGATCAGTCACGTGATCAGTGCATGATCAGCCACGTGATCAGTGCATGATCAGTCACGTGATCAGTGCATGATAGCTACGTGATCAGTGCATGATCAGCCACGTGATCAGTGCATGATAGCCACGTGATCAGTGCATGATCAGCCACGTGATCAGTGCATGATCAGCCACGTGATCAGTGCATGATCAGTCACGTGATCAGTATGATCAGCCACGTGATCAGTGCATGATAGCCACGTGATCAGTGCATGATCAGTCACGTGATCAGTGCATGATCAGCCACGTGATCAGTGCATGATCAGTCACGTGATCAGTATGATCAGCCACGTGATCAGTGCATGATAGCCACGTGATCAGTGCATGATCAGCCACGTGATCAGTGCATGATCAGTCACGTGATCAGTGCATGATCAGTCACGTGATCAGTGCATGATACCTGCGTGATCATGCATGATCAGTCACGTGATCGTGCATGATCAGCCACGTGATCAGTGCATGATATCAGTGCATGATAGCCACGTGATCAGTGCATGATAGCCACGTGATCAGTGCATGATCAGTCACGTGATCGTGTGTGATCAGCCACGTGATCAGTGCATGATAGCCACGTGATCAGTGCATGATAGCCACGTGATCAGTGCATGATCAGTCACGTGATCAGTGCATGATCAGTCACGTGATCGTGCATGATCAGCCACGTGATCAGTGCATGATCAGCCACGTGATCAGTGCATGATCAGCCACGTGATCAGTGCATGATCAGTCACGTGATCAGTACATGATCAGTCACGTGAACAGTGCATGATCATTTACGTGATCAGTGCATGATCAGTCACGTGACCAGTATATGGTAGCTACGTGATCATTCCATGACGAGCCACGTGAGCAGTGCATGATAGCCACGTGATGTGTGCATGATCAGTTACGTGAGCAGAGTATGATCAGCCACGTGATCAGTGCATGAGTGCCACGTGATCAGTGCATGATATGTCACGTGACAGGTGTGTGATCAGCCACGTGAACAGTGCATGTTCAGCCACGTGATCAGTGCATGATAGCCACGTGATCAGTGCATGATCAGTTACGTGAGCAGTGTATGATCAGCCACGTGATCAGTGCATGGTCAGACACGTGAACAGTGTATGATCAGCCACGTGATCAGTGCATGATATCCAAGTGATCAGTGCATGATCAATCACGTGATCAGTGTATGATCAGCCACGTGAACAGTGCATGCTCAGTCACGTGATCAGGGCCTGCTGAGCTGCGTGATTACTGTCTGCTCATCTGCTTGACAATTGCCAGCTGAGCTGCACGATTCCTGCCTGTCATCTGCTTGACAATTGCCAGCTGTGCTGCGTAATTCCTGCCTGCTCAGCTGCTTGATTATTGCCAGCTGAGCAGCATGATTCCTCACACCTGAGTTCCATGATTATTGCCTGCTGACTGTTTGATTCGTGCCTACTCAGCTCTTTGTTTATTGCCTCCAGAGGCACATGATCAGTGTATGATAG
Source organism: Bos javanicus (assembly GCF_032452875.1). Classification (NCBI taxonomy): domain Eukaryota; kingdom Metazoa; phylum Chordata; class Mammalia; order Artiodactyla; family Bovidae; genus Bos; species Bos javanicus. The sequence goes on along the minus strand of NW_026893688.1, from coordinate 327,266 downwards.
CAAACATGATCAGCGCATGATCAGTCACATGATCAGCGCCATTAAGTCACGTGATCACTACATGATAGTCATGTGATCAGTCCATGCTCAGTCACGGTATCAGTGCATGATCAGCCACGTGATCAGTGCATGATCAGCCACGTGATCAGTGCATGATCAGTCACGTGATCAGTGCATGATAGTGCGTGATCATGCATGATCAGCCACGTGATCAGTGCATGATAGCCACGTGATCAGTGCATGATCAGTCACGTGATCAGTGCATGATCAGTCACGTGATCAGTGCATGATCAGCCACGTGATCAGTGCATGATCAGTCACGTGATCAGTGCATGATCAGCCACGTGATCAGTGCATGATCAGCCACGTGATCAGTGCATGATAGCCACGTGATCAGTGCATGATCAGTCACGTGATCATGTGTGATCAGCCACGTGATCAGTGCATGATAGCCACGTGATCAGTGCATGATAGCCACGTGATCAGTGCATGATCAGTCACGTGATCAGTGCATGATCAGTCACGTGATCAGTGCATGATCAGTCACGTGATCAGTGCATGATCAGCCACGTGATCAGTGCATGATAGCCACGTGATCAGTGCATGATCAGTCACGTGATCAGTGCATGATCAGTCACGTGATCAGTGCATGATCAGCCACGTGATCAGTGCATGATCAGCCACGTGATCAGTGCATGATCAGTCACGTGATCAGTGCATGATCAGCCACGTGATCAGTGCATGATCAATTACGTGATCAGTGCATGATCAGTCACGTGATCAGTGCATGATAGCCACGTGATCAGTGCATGATCAGCCACGTGATCAGTGCATGATCAGCCACGTGATCAGTATGATCAGCCACGTGATCAGTGCATGATAGCCACGTGATCAGTGCATGATCAGCCACGTGATCAGTGCATGATCAGCCACGTGATCAGTGCATGATCAGCCACGTGATCAGTGCATGATCAATTACGTGATCAGTGCATGATCAGTCACGTGACCAGTACATGGTAGCTACGTGATCATTGCATGATCAGCCACGTGATCAGTGCATGATAGCCACGTGATCAGTGCATGATCAGCCACGTGATCAGTGCATGATCAGTCACGTGATCAGTGCATGATCATCACGTGATCAGTGCATGATCAGTCATGTAGTCAGTGCATGATAGCGCTGTGATCAGTGCATGATCAGTCCCGTGATCAGTGCATGATCAGCCACGTGATCAGTGCATGATAGCTACGTGATCAGTGCATGATCAGTCACGTGATCAGTGCATGATCAGCCACGTGATCAGTGCATGATCAGCCACGTGATCAGTGCATGACATCACGTGATCAGTGCATGATCAGTCACGTGATCAGTGTATGATCAGCCACGTGAACAGTGCATGCTCAGTCACGTGATCAGGGCCTGCTGAGCTGCGTGATTACTGTCTGCTCATCTGCTTGACAATTGCCAGCTGAGCTGCACGATTCCTGCCTGTCATCTGCTTGACAATTGCCAGCTGTGCTGCATAATTCCTGCCTGCTCAGCTGCTTGATTATTGCCAGCTGAGCAGCATGATTTCTCACAGCTGAGTTCCATGATTATTGCCTGCTGACTGATTCGTGCCTACTCAGCTCTTTGTTCATTGCCTCCAGAGGCACATGATCAGTGTATGATAGCAAACATGATCAGCGCATGATCAGTCACATGATCAGTGCATGATAAGCCACGTGATCAGTGCATGATCAGTCATGTGATCAGTGCATGATCAGTCACGTGATCAGTGCATGGTAGCTGCGTGATCAGTGCATGATCAGCCACGTGATCAGTGCATGATTCCACGTGATCAGTGCATGATCAGTCACGTGATCAGTGCATGATCAGCCACGTGATCAGTGCATGATCAGCCACGTGATCAGTGCATGATCAGTCACGTGATCAGTGCATGATCAGCCACGTGATCAGTGCATGATCAGCCACGTGATCAGTGCATGATAGCCACGTGATCAGTGCATGATCAGTCACGTGATCAGTGCATGATCAGCCACGTGATCAGTGCATGATCAGTCACGTGATCAGTGCATGATCAGCCACGTGATCAGTGCATGATAGCCACGTGATCAGTGCATGATCAGTCACGTGATCAGTGCATGATCAGTCACGTGATCAGTGCATGATCAGCCACGTGATCAGTGCATGATCAGTCACGTGATCAGTGCATGATAGCTACGTGATCAGTGCATGATCAGCCACGTGATCAGTGCATGATAGCCACGTGATCAGTGCATGATAGCCACGTGATCAGTGCATGATCAGCCACGTGATCAGTGCATGATCAGCCACGTGATCAGTATGATCAGCCACGTGATCAGTGCATGATAGCCACGTGATCAGTGCATGATCAGTCACGTGATCAGTGCATGATCAGCCACGTGATCAGTGCATGATCAGTCACGTGATCAGTATGATCAGCCACGTGATCAGTGCATGATAGCCACGTGATCAGTGCATGATCAGCCACGTGATCAGTGCATGATCAGTCACGTGATCAGTGCATGATCAGTCACGTGATCAGTGCATGATACCTGCGTGATCATGCATGATCAGTCACGTGATAGTGTGATCAGCCACGTGATCAGTGCATGATATCAGTGCATGATAGCCACGTGATCAGTGCATGATAGCCACGTGATCAGTGCATGATCAGTCACGTGATAGTGTGTGATCAGCCACGTGATCAGTGCATGATAGCCACGTGATCAGTGCATGATAGCCACGTGATCAGTGCATGATCAGTCACGTGATCAGTGCATGATCAGTCACGTGATCGTGTGTGATCAGCCACGTGATCAGTGCATGATCAGCCACGTGATCAGTGCATGATCAGCCACGTGATCAGTGCATGATCAGTCACGTGATCAGTACATGATCAGTCACGTGATCAGTGCATGATCATTTACGTGATCAGTGCATGATCAGTCACGTGACCAGTATATGGTAGCTACGTGATCATTCCATGACAGCCACGTGAGCAGTGCATGATAGCCACGTGATGTGTGCATGATCAGTTACGTGAGCAGAGTATGATCAGCCACGTGATCAGTGCATGAGTGCCACGTGATCAGTGCATGATATGTCACGTGACAGGTGTGTGATCAGCCACGTGAACAGTGCATGTTCAGCCACGTGATCAGTGCATGATAGCCACGTGATCAGTGCATGATCAGTTACGTGAGCAGTGTATGATCAGCCACGTGATCAGTGCATGGTCAGACACGTGAACAGTGTATGATCAGCCACGTGATCAGTGCATGATATCCAAGTGATCAGTGCATGATCAATCACGTGATCAGTGTATGATCAGCCACGTGAACAGTGCATGCTCAGTCACGTGATCAGGGCCTGCTGAGCTGCGTGATTACTGTCTGCTCATCTGCTTGACAATTGCCAGCTGAGCTGCACGATTCCTGCCTGTCATCTGCTTGACAATTGCCAGCTGTGCTGCGTAATTCCTGCCTGCTCAGCTGCTTGATTATTGCCAGCTGAGCAGCATGATTCCTCACAGCTGAGTTCCATGATTATTGCCTGCTGACTGTTTGATTCGTGCCTACTCAGCTCTTTGTTTATTGCCTCCAGAGGCACATGATCAGTGTATGATAGCAAACATGATCAGCGCATGATCAGTCACATGATCAGCGCCATTAAGTCACGTGATCACTACATGATAGTCATGTGATCAGTCCATGCTCAGTCACGGTATCAGTGCATGATCAGCCACGTGATCAGTGCATGATCAGCCACGTGATCAGTGCATGATCAGTCACGTGATCAGTGCATGGTACCTGCGTGATCATGCATGATCAGCCACGTGATCAGTGCATGATAGCCACGTGATCAGTGCATGATCAGTCACGTGATCAGTGCATGATCAGTCACGTGATCAGTGCATGATCAGCCACGTGATCAGTGCATGATCAGTCACGTGATCAGTGCATGATCAGCCACGTGATCAGTGCATGATAGCCACGTGATCAGTGCATGATAGCCACGTGATCAGTGCATGATCAGTCACGTGATCATGTGTGATCAGCCACGTGATCAGTGCATGATAGCCACGTGATCAGTGCATGATAGCCACGTGATCAGTGCATGATCAGTCACGTGATCAGTGCATGATCAGTCACGTGATCAGTGCATGATCAGTCACGTGATCAGTGCATGATCAGCCACGTGATCAGTGCATGATAGCCACGTGATCAGTGCATGATCAGTCACGTGATCAGTGCATGATCAGTCACGTGATCAGTGCATGATCAGCCACGTGATCAGTGCATGATCAGCCACGTGATCAGTGCATGATCAGTCACGTGATCAGTGCATGATCAGCCACGTGATCAGTGCATGATCAGTTACGTGATCAGTGCATGATCAGTCACGTGATCAGTGCATGATAGCCACGTGATCAGTGCATGATCAGCCACGTGATCAGTGCATGATCAGCCACGTGATCAGTATGATCAGCCACGTGATCAGTGCATGATAGCCACGTGATCAGTGCATGATCAGCCACGTGATCAGTGCATGATCAGCCACGTGATCAGTGCATGATCAGCCACGTGATCAGTGCATGATCAATTACGTGATCAGTGCATGATCAGTCACGTGATCAGTACATGGTAGCTACGTGATCAGTGCATGATCAGCCACGTGATCAGTGCATGATAGCCACGTGATCAGTGCATGATCAGCCACGTGATCAGTGCATGATCAGTCACGTGATCAGTGCATGATCAGTCACGTGATCAGTGCATGATCATCACGTGATCAGTGCATGTCAGTCATGTGTCAGTGCATGATAGCGCTGTGATCAGTGCATGATCAGTCCCGTGATCAGTGCATGATCAGCCACGTGATCAGTGCATGATAGCCACGTGATCAGTGCATGATCAGTCACGTGATCAGTGCATGATCAGCCACGTGATCAGTGCATGATCAGCCACGTGATCAGTGCATGATCAGTCACGTGATCAGTGCATGATCAGTCACGTGATCAGTGTGTGATCAGCCACGTGAACAGTGCATGCTCAGTCACGTGATCAGGGCCTGCTGAGCTGCGTGATTACTGTCTGCTCATCTGCTTGACAATTGCCAGCTGAGCTGCACGATTCCTGCCTGTCATCTGCTTGACAATTGCCACCTGTGCTGCATAATTCCTGCCTGCTCAGCTGCTTGATTATTGCCAGCTGAGCAGCATGATTTCTCAGAGCTGAGTTCCATGATTATTGCCTGCTGACTGATTCCTGCCTACTCAGCTCTTTGTTCATTGCCTCCAGAGGCACATGATCAGTGTATGATAGCAAACATGATCAGCGCATGATCAGTCACATGATCAGTGCATGATAAGCCACGTGATCAGTGCATGATCAGTCATGTGATCAGTGCATGATCAGTCACGTGATCAGTGCATGGTAGCTGCGTGATCAGTGCATGATCAGCCACGTGATCAGTGCATGATTCCACGTGATCAGTGCATGATCAGTCACGTGATCAGTGCATGATCAGCCACGTGATCAGTGCATGATCAGCCACGTGATCAGTGCATGATCAGTCACGTGATCAGTGCATGATCAGCCACGTGATCAGTGCATGATCAGCCACGTGATCAGTGCATGATAGCCACGTGATCAGTGCATGATCAGTCACGTGATCAGTGCATGATCAGCCACGTGATCAGTGCATGATCAGCCACGTGATCAGTGCATGATCAGCCACGTGATCAGTGCATGATAGCCACGTGATCAGTGCATGATCAGTCACGTGATCAGTGCATGATCAGTCACGTGATCAGTGCATGATCAGCCACGTGATCAGTGCATGATCAGTCACGTGATCAGTGCATGATAGCTACGTGATCAGTGCATGATCAGCCACGTGATCAGTGCATGATAGCCACGTGATCAGTGCATGATCAGCCACGTGATCAGTGCATGATCAGCCACGTGATCAGTGCATGATCAGTCACGTGATCAGTATGATCAGCCACGTGATCAGTGCATGATAGCCACGTGATCAGTGCATGATCAGTCACGTGATCAGTGCATGATCAGCCACGTGATCAGTGCATGATCAGTCACGTGATCAGTATGATCAGCCACGTGATCAGTGCATGATAGCCACGTGATCAGTGCATGATCAGCCACGTGATCAGTGCATGATCAGTCACGTGATCAGTGCATGATCAGTCACGTGATCAGTGCATGATACCTGCGTGATCATGCATGATCAGTCACGTGATAGTGCATGATCAGCCACGTGATCAGTGCATGATATCAGTGCATGATAGCCACGTGATCAGTGCATGATAGCCACGTGATCAGTGCATGATCAGTCACGTGATACGTGTGTGATCAGCCACGTGATCAGTGCATGATAGCCACGTGATCAGTGCATGATAGCCACGTGATCAGTGCATGATCAGTCACGTGATCAGTGCATGATCAGTCACGTGATAGTGTGTGATCAGCCACGTGATCAGTGCATGATCAGCCACGTGATCAGTGCATGATCAGCCACGTGATCAGTGCATGATCAGTCACGTGATCAGTACATGATCAGTCACGTGAACAGTGCATGATCATTTACGTGATCAGTGCATGATCAGTCACGTGACCAGTATATGGTAGCTACGTGATCATTCCATGACGAGCCACGTGAGCAGTGCATGATAGCCACGTGATGTGTGCATGATGAGTTACGTGAGCAGAGTATGATCAGCCACGTGATCAGTGCATGAGTGCCACGTGATCAGTGCATGATATGTCACGTGACAGGTGTGTGATCAGCCACGTGAACAGTGCATGTTCAGCCACGTGATCAGTGCATGATAGCCACGTGATCAGTGCATGATCAGTTACGTGAGCAGTGTATGATCAGCCACGTGATCAGTGCATGGTCAGACACGTGAACAGTGTATGATCAGCCACGTGATCAGTGCATGATATCCAAGTGATCAGTGCATGATCAATCACGTGATCAGTGTATGATCAGCCACGTGAACAGTGCATGCTCAGTCACGTGATCAGGGCCTGCTGAGCTGCGTGATTACTGTCTGCTCATCTGCTTGACAATTGCCAGCTGAGCTGCACGATTCCTGCCTGTCATCTGCTTGACAATTGCCAGCTGTGCTGCGTAATTCCTGCCTGCTCAGCTGCTTGATTATTGCCAGCTGAGCAGCATGATTCCTCACAGCTGAGTTCCATGATTATTGCCTGCTGACTGTATGATTCGTGCCTACTCAGCTCTTTGTTTATTGCCTCCAGAGGCACATGATCAGTGTATGATAGCAAACATGATCAGCGCATGATCAGTCACATGATCAGCGCCATTAAGTCACGTGATCACTACATGATAGTCATGTGATCAGTCCATGCTCAGTCACGGTATCAGTGCATGATCAGCCACGTGATCAGTGCATGATCAGCCACGTGATCAGTGCATGATCAGTCATGTGATCAGTGCATGATACCTGCGTGATCAGTGCATGATCAGCCACGTGATCAGTGCATGATAGCCACGTGATCAGTGCATGATCAGTCACGTGATCAGTGCATGATCAGTCACGTGATCAGTGCATGATCAGCCACGTGATCAGTGCATGATCAGTCACGTGATCAGTGCATGATCAGCCACGTGATCAGTGCATGATAGCCACGTGATCAGTGCATGATAGCCACGTGATCAGTGCATGATCAGTCACGTGATCATGTGTGATCAGCCACGTGATCAGTGCATGATATCCACGTGATCAGTGCATGATAGCCACGTGATCAGTGCATGATCAGTCACGTGATCAGTGCATGATCAGTCACGTGATCAGTGCATGATCAGTCACGTGATCAGTGCATGATCAGCCACGTGATCAGTGCATGATAGCCACGTGATCAGTGCATGATCAGTCACGTGATCAGTGCATGATCAGTCACGTGATCAGTGCATGATCAGCCACGTGATCAGTGCATGATCAGCCACGTGATCAGTGCATGATCAGTCACGTGATCAGTGCATGATCAGCCACGTGATCAGTGCATGATCAGTTACGTGATCAGTGCATGATCAGTCACGTGATCAGTGCATGATAGCCACGTGATCAGTGCATGATCAGCCACGTGATCAGTGCATGATAGCCACGTGATCAGTGCATGATCAGCCACGTGATCAGTGCATGATAGCCACGTGATCAGTGCATGATCAGTTACGTGATCAGTGCATGATCAGCCACGTGATCAGTGCATGGTCAGACACGTGAACAGTGTATGATCAGCCACGTGATCAGTGCATGATATCCAAGTGATCAGTGCATGATCAATCACGTGATCAGTGTATGATCAGCCACGTGAACAGTGCATGCTCAGTCACGTGATCAGGGCCTGCTGAGCTGCGTGATTACTGTCTGCTCATCTGCTTGACAATTGCCAGCTGAGCTGCACGATTCCTGCCTGTCATCTGCTTGACAATTGCCAGCTGTGCTGCGTAATTCCTGCCTGCTCAGCTGCTTGATTATTGCCAGCTGAGCAGCATGATTCCTCACAGCTGAGTTCCATGATTATTGCCTGCTGACTGTATGATTCGTGCCTACTCAGCTCTTTGTTTATTGCCTCCAGAGGCACATGATCAGTGTATGATAGCAAACATGATCAGCGCATGATCAGTCACATGATCAGCGCCATTAAGTCACGTGATCACTACATGATAGTCATGTGATCAGTCCATGCTCAGTCACGGTATCAGTGCATGATCAGCCACGTGATCAGTGCATGATCAGTCACGTGATCAGTGCATGATCAGTCACGTGATCAGTGCATGATCAGTCACGTGATCAGTGCATGATCAGTCACGTGATCAGTGCATGATAGCTACGTGATCAGTGCATGATCAGCCACGTGATCAGTGCATGATAGCCACGTGATCAGTGCATGATCAGTCACGTGATCAGTGCATGATCAGTCACGTGATCAGTGCATGATCAGTCACGTGATCATGCATGATCAGCCACGTGATCAGTGCATGATAGCCACGTGATCAGTGCATGATCAGCCACGTGATCAGTGCATGATCAGTCACGTGATCAGTGCATGATCAGTCACGTGATCGTGTGTGATCAGCCACGTGATCAGTGCATGATCAGCCACGTGATCAGTGCATGATCAGTCACGTGATCAGTGCATGATCAGTCACGTGATCAGTGCATGATAGTCACGTGATCAGTGCATGATCAGCCACGTGATCAGTGCATGATAGCCACGTGATCAGTGCATGATCAGCCACGTGATCAGTGCATGATCAGTCACGTGATCAGTGCATGATCAGCCACGTGATCAGTGCATGATCAGCCACGTGATCAGTGCATGATCAGTCACGTGACCAGTACATGGTTGCTACGTGATCAGTGCATGATCAGCCACGTGATCAGTGCATGATAGCCACGTGATCAGTGCATGATCAGTCACGTGATCAGTGCATGATCAGTCACGTGATCAGTGCATGATCATTTACGTGATCAGTGCATGATCAGTCACGTGATCAGTATATGGTAGCTACGTGATCATGCATGACAGCCACGTGATCAGTGCATGATAGCCACGTGATCAGTGCATGATCAGTCACGTGAGCATGTATGATCAGCCACGTGATCAGTGCATGATGCCACGTGATCAGTGCATGATAGTCACGTGATCAGTGCATGATCAGCCACGTGATCAGTGCATGATCAGCCACGTGATCAGTGCATGATAGCCACGTGATCAGTGCATGATCATCACGTGATCAGTGTATGATCAGCCACGTGAACAGTGCATGCTCAGTCACGTGATCAGGGCCTGCTGAGCTGCGTGATTACTGTCTGCTCATCTGCTTGACAATTGCCAGCTGAGCTGCACGATTCCTGCCTGTCATCTGCTTGACAATTGCCAGCTGTGCTGCGTAATTCCTGCCTGCTCAGCTGCTTGATTATTGCCAGCTGAGCAGCATGATTCCTCACACCTGAGTTCCATGATTATTGCCTGCTGACTGTTTGATTCGTGCCTACTCAGCTCTTTGTTTATTGCCTCCAGAGGCACATGATCAGTGTATGATAGCAAACATGATCAGTGCATGATCAGTCACATGATCAGCGCCATTAAGTCACGTGATCACTACATGATAGTCATGTGATCAGTGCATGCTCAGTCACGGTATCAGTGCATGATCAGCCACGTGATCAGTGCATGATCAGCCACGTGATCAGTGCATGATAGCCATGTGATCAGTGCATGATCAGTCACGTGATCAGTGCATGATCAGTCACGTGATCAGTGCATGATCAGCCACGTGATCAGTGCATGATCAGTCACCTGATGGGTGCATGATCAGTCACGTGACCAGTACATGGTAGCTACATGATCATTGCATGATCAGCCACGTGAGTAGTGCATGATAGCCACGTGATCAGTGCATGATCAGTCACGTGATCAGTGCATGATCAGTCATGTGATCAGTGCATGATCAGGCACGTGATCAGTGCATGATCAGCCACGTGATCAGTGCATGATAGCCACGTGATCAGTGCATGATCAGTCACGTGATCAGTGCATGATCAGTCACGTGATCAGTGCATGATCAGCCACGTGATCAGTGCATGATCAGTCACGTGATCAGTGCATGATCAGCCACGTGATCAGTGCATGATCAGCCACGTGATCAGTGCATGATAGCCACGTGATCAGTGCATGATCAGTTACGTGATCAGTGCATGATCAGCCACGTGATCAGTGCATGGTCAGACACGTGATCAGTGTATGATCAGCCACGTGATCAGTGCATGATATCCAAGTGATCAGTGCATGATCAATCACGTGATCAGTGTATGATCAGCCACGTGAACAGTGCATGCTCAGTCACGTGATCAGGGCCTGCTGAGCTGCGTGATTACTGTCTGCTCATCTGCTTGACAATTGCCAGCTGAGCTGCACGATTCCTGCCTGTCATCTGCTTGACAATTGCCAGCTGTGCTGCGTAATTCCTGCCTGCTCAGCTGCTTGATTATTGCCAGCTGAGCAGCATGATTCCTCACAGCTGAGTTCCATGATTATTGCCTGCTGACTGTTTGATTCGTGCCTACTCAGCTCTTTGTTTATTGCCTCCAGAGGCACATGATCAGTGTATGATAGCAAACATGATCAGCGCATGATCAGTCACATGATCAGCGCCATTAAGTCACGTGATCACTACATGATAGTCATGTGATCAGTCCATGCTCAGTCACGGTATCAGTGCATGATCAGCCACGTGATCAGTGCATGATCTGTCACATGATTAGTGTATGATCAGCCACGTGATCAGTGCATGGGCAGTCATGTGATCAGTGCATGATATAGACGTGATCAGTGCATGATCAGTCTCGTGATCAGTGCATGATAGCCACGTGATCAGTGCATGATCAGTCACCTGATGGGTGTATGATCATTCACGTGACCTGTACATGGTAGCTACATGATCATTGCATGATCAGCCACGTGAGTAGTGCATGATAGCCACGTGATCAGTGCATGATCAGTCACGTGATCAGTGCATGATCAGTCATGTGACCAGTACATGGTAGCTGCGTGATCATGCATGATCAGCCACGTGATCAGTGCATGATAGCCACGTGATCAGTGCATGATCAGTCACGTGATCAGTGCATGATCAGCCACGTGATCAGTGCATGATAGCCACGTGATCAGTGCATGATCAGTCACGTGATCAGTGCATGATCAGCCACGTGATCAGTGCATGATAGCCACGTGATCAGTGCATGATCAGTCACGTGATCAGTGCATGATCAGTCACGTGATCAGTGCATGATCATCACGTGATCAGTGCATGATCAGCCACGTGATCAGTGCATGATAGCCACGTGATCAGTGCATGATAGCCACGTGATCAGTGCATGATCAGTCACGTGATCAGTGCATGATCAGTCACGTGACAGTGCATGTAGCTGCGTGATCAGTGCATGATCAGCCACGTGATCAGTGCATGATAGCCACGTGATCAGTGCATGATCAGTCACGTGATCAGTGCATGATCAGCCACGTGATCAGTGCATGATCAGCCACGTGATCAGTGCATGATCAGCCACGTGATCAGTGCATGATCAGCCACGTGATCAGTGCATGATCAGTTACGTGATCAGTGCATGATCAGTCACGTGATCAGTGCATGATAGCTACGTGATCAGTGCATGATCAGCCACGTGATCAGTGCATGATAGCCACGTGATCAGTGCATGATCATCACGTGATCAGTGCATGATCAGTCACGTGATCAGTGCATGATAGCAACGTGATCAGTGCATGATCAGCCACGTGATCAGTGCATGATAGTCACGTGATCAGTGCATGATCAGTCACGTGATCAGTGCATGATCAGCCACGTGATCAGTGCATGATCAGTGCATGATAGCCACGTGATCAGTGCATGATAGCCACGTGATCAGTGCATGATCAGCCACGTGATCAGTGCATGATCAGCCACGTGATCAGTGCATGATCAGTCACGTGATCAGTGCATGATCAGCCACGTGATCAGTGCATGATCAGCCACGTGATCAGTGCATGATCAGCCACGTGATCAGTGCATGATCAGCCACGTGATCAGTGCATGATCAGCCACGTGATCAGTGCATGATCAGTCACGTGATCAGTGCATGATCAGCCACGTGATCAGTGCATGATAGCCACGTGATCAGTGCATGATCAGTCACGTGATCAGTGTGTGATCAGCCACGTGATCAGTGCATGATATCAGTGCATGATAGCCACGTGATCAGTGCATGATAGCCACGTGATCAGTGCATGATCAGTCACGTGATCAGTGCATGATCAGTCACGTGATCGTGTGTGATCAGCCACGTGATCAGTGCATGATAGCCACGTGATCAGTGCATGATAGCCACGTGATCAGTGCATGATCAGTCACGTGATCAGTGCATGATCAGTCACGTGATCAGTGCATGATCAGCCACGTGATCAGTGCATGATCATTACGTGATCAGTGCATGATCAGTCACGTGACCAGTACATGATAGCTACGTGATCAGTGCATGATCAGCCACGTGAGCAGTGCATGATAGCCACGTGATCAGTGCATGATCAGTCACGTGATCAGTGCATGATCAGTCACGTGATCAGTGCATGATCAGCCACGTGATCAGTGCATGATCAGTCACGTGATCAGTGCATGATAGCCACGTGATCAGTGCATGATCAGCCACGTGAGCAGTGCATGATCAGCCACGTGATCAGTGCATGATCAGTCACGTGATCAGTGTATGATCAGCCACGTGATCAGTGCATGATATCCAAGTGATCAGTGCATGATCATCACGTGATCAGTGTATGATCAGCCACGTGAACAGTGCATGCTCAGTCACGTGATCAGGGCCTGCTGAGCTGCGTGATTACTGTCTGCTCATCTGCTTGACAATTGCCAGCTGAGCTGCACGATTCCTGCCTGTCATCTGCTTGACAATTGCCAGCTGTGCTGCGTAATTCCTGCCTGCTCAGCTGCTTGATTATTGCCAGCTGAGCAGCATGATTCCTCACAGCTGAGTTCCATGATTATTGCCTGCTGACTGTTTGATTCGTGCCTACTCAGCTCTTTGTTTATTGCCTCCAGAGGCACATGATCAGTGTATGATAGCAAACATGATCAGCGCATGATCAGTCACATGATCAGCGCCATTAAGTCACGTGATCACTACATGATAGTCATGTGATCAGTCCATGCTCAGTCACGGTATCAGTGCATGATCAGCCACGTGATCAGTGCATGATCTGTCACATGATTAGTGTATGATCATCCACGTGATCAGTGCATGGGCAGTCATGTGATCAGTGCATGATATAGACGTGATCAGTGCATGATCAGTCTCGTGATCAGTGCATGATAGCCACGTGATCAGTGCATGATCAGTCACCTGATGGGTGTATGATCATTCACGTGACCTGTACATGGTAGCTACATGATCATTGCATGATCAGCCACGTGAGTAGTGCATGATAGCCACGTGATCAGTGCATGATCAGTCACGTGATCAGTGCATGATCAGCCACGTGATCAGTGCATGATCAGTCACGTGATCAGTGCATGATCAGCCACGTGATCAGTGCATGATCAGCCACGTGATCAGTGCATGATCAGTCACGTGATCAGTGCATGATCAGCCACGTGATCAGTGCATGATAGCCACGTGATCAGTGCATGATCAGTCACGTGATCAGTGCATGATAGCCACGTGATCAGTGCATGATCAGCCACGTGATCAGTGCATGATCAGCCACGTGATCAGTGCATGATCAGCCACGTGATCAGTGCATGATCAGTCACGTGATCAGTGCATGATCAGTCACGTGATCAGTGCATGATCAGCCACGTGATCAGTGCATGATAGCCACGTGATCAGTGCATGATCAGTCACGTGATCAGTGCATGATCAGTCACGTGATCAGTGCATGATAGCCACGTGATCAGTGCATGATCAGTCACGTGATCAGTGCATGATCAGTCACGTGATCAGTGCATGATCAGTCATTGATCAGTGCATGATCAGCCACGTGATCAGTGCATGATCAGCCACGTGATCAGTGCATGATAGCCACGTGATCAGTGCATGATCAGTCACGTGATCAGTGCATGATTGCCACGTGATCAGTGCATGATCAGCCACGTGATCAGTGCATGATAGCCACGTGATCAGTGCATGATCAGTCACGTGATCAGTGCATGATCAGTCACGTGATCAGTGCATGATCAGTTACGTGATCAGTGCATGATCAGTCACGTGATCAGTGCATGGTAGCTACGTGATCATTGCATGACAGCCACGTGATCAGTGCATGATAGCCACGTGATCAGTGCATGATCAGTCACGTGATCAGTGTATGATCAGCCACGTGATCAGTGCATGATCAGTCACGTGATCAGTGCATGATCAGACGTGATCAGTGCATGATCAGTCACGTGATCAGTGCATGATAGCCACGTGATCAGTGCATGATCAGTCACGTGATCAGTGCATGATCAGCCACGTGATCAGTGCATGATCAGCCACGTGATCAGTGCATGATCAGCCACGTGATCAGTGCATGATAGCCACGTGATCAGTGCATGATCAGTCACGTGATCAGTGCATGATCAGCCACGTGATCAGTGCATGATAGCCACGTGATCAGTGCATGATCAGTCACGTGATCAGTGCATGATCAGCCACGTGATCAGTGCATGATATCAGTGCATGATCAGCCACGTGATCAGTGCATGATAGCCACGTGATCAGTGCATGATCAGTCACGTGATCAGTGCATGATCAGCCACGTGATCAGTGCATGATAGCCACGTGATCAGTGCATGATAGCCACGTGATCACTTCATGATCAGTGCATGATCAGCCACGTGATCAGTGCATGATCAGTCACGTGATCAGTGCATGATAGCCACGTGATCAGTGCATGATCAGCCACGTGATCAGTGCATGATAGCCACGTGATCAGTGCATGATCAGCCACGTGATCAGTGCATGATCAGTCACGTGATCAGTGCATGGTCAGACACGTGATCAGTGTATGATCAGCCACGTGATCAGTGCATGATATCCACGTGATCAGTGCATGATCAGTCACGTGATCAGTGTATGATCAGCCACGTGAACAGTGCATGCTCAGTCACGTGATCAGGGCCTGCTGAGCTGCGTGATTACTGTCTGCTCATCTGCTTGACAATTGCCAGCTGAGCTGCATGATTCCTGCCTGTCATCTGCTTGACAATTGCCAGCTGTGCTGCGTAATTCCTGCCTGCTCAGCTGCTTGATTATTGCCAGCTGAGCAGCATGATTCCTCACACCTGAGTTCCATGATTATTGCCTGCTGACTGTTTGATTCGTGCCTACTCAGCTCTTTGTTTATTGCCTCCAGAGGCACATGATCAGTGTATGATAGCAAACATGATCAGCGCATGATCAGTCACATGATCAGTGCCATTAAGTCACGTGATCACTACATGATAGTCATGTGATCAGTCCATGCTCAGTCACGGTATCAGTGCATGATCAGCCACGTGATCAGTGCATGATCAGCCACGTGATCAGTGCATGATAGCCACGTGATCAGTGCATGATCAGTCACGTGATCAGTGCATGATCAGTCACGTGATCAGTGCATGATCAGCCACGTGATCAGTGCATGATCAGTCACCTGATGGGTGTATGATCAGTCACGTGACCAGTACATGGTAGCTACATGATCATTGCATGATCAGCCACGTGAGTAGTGCATGATAGCCACGTGATCAGTGCATGATCAGTCACGTGATCAGTGCATGATCAGTCATGTGATCAGTGCATGATCAGGCACGTGATCAGTGCATGATCAGCCACGTGATCAGTGCATGATAGCCACGTGATCAGTGCATGATCAGTCACGTGATCAGTGCATGATCAGTCACGTGATCAGTGCATGATCAGCCACGTGATCAGTGCATGATCAGCCACGTGATCAGTGCATGATCAGCCACGTGATCAGTGCATGATCAGTCACTGATCAGTGCATGATCAGTCACGTGATCAGTGCATGATAGCTACATGATCAGTGCATGATCAGCCACGTGATCAGTGCATGATAGCCACGTGATCAGTGCATGATCAGTCACGTGATCAGTGCATGATAGTCATGTGATCAGTGCATGATCAGTCACGTGATCAGTGCATGATCAGCCACGTGATCAGTGCATGATCAGTCACATGATCAGTGCATGATCATCCACGTGATCAGTGCATGATCAGTCATGTGATCAGTGCATGATATAGACGTGATCAGTGCATGATCAGTCACGTGATCAGTGCATGATAGCCA
Source organism: Bos javanicus (assembly GCF_032452875.1). Taxonomy (NCBI): domain Eukaryota; kingdom Metazoa; phylum Chordata; class Mammalia; order Artiodactyla; family Bovidae; genus Bos; species Bos javanicus. The sequence goes on along the minus strand of NW_026893688.1, from coordinate 310,346 downwards.
CGTGATCAGTGCATGATCAGTCACGTGATCAGTGCATGATCATTCACGTGACCAGTACATGGTAGCTACATGATCATTGCATGATCAGCCACGTGATAGTGCATGATAGCCACGTGATCAGTGCATGATCAGTCACGTGATCAGTGCATGATCAGTCATGTGACCAGTACATGGTAGTTGCGTGATCATCACATGATCAGCCACGTGATCAGTGCATGATAGCCACGTGATCAGTGCATGATCAGTCACGTGATCAGTGCATGATCAGTCACGTGATCAGTGCATGATCAGCCACGTGATCAGTGCATGATCAGCCACGTGATCAGTGCATGATCAGCCACGTGATCAGTGCATGATAGCCACGTGATCAGTGCATGATCAGTCACGTGATCAGTGCATGATCAGTCACGTGATCAGTGCATGATCAGCCACGTGATCAGTGCATGATCAGCCACGTGATCAGTGCATGATCATTACGTGATCAGTGCATGATCAGTCACGTGATCAGTACATGATAGCTACGTGATCAGTGCATGATCAGCCACGTGATCAGTGCATGATAGCCACGTGATCAGTGCATGATCAGCCACGTGATCAGTGCATGATCAGTCACGTGATCAGTGCATGATCAGCCACGTGATCAGTGCATGATAGCCACGTGATCAGTGCATGATAGCCACGTGATCAGTGCATGATAGCCACGTGATCAGTGCATGATCAGCCACGTGATCAGTGCATGATCAGCCACGTGATCAGTGCATGATATTACGTGATCAGTGCATGATCAGTCACGTGATCAGTGCATGATAGCCACGTGATCAGTGCATGATCAGCCACGTGATCAGTGCATGATAGCCACGTGATCAGTGCATGATCAGCCACGTGATCAGTGCATGATCAGCCACGTGATCAGTGCATGGTCAGACACGTGAACAGTGTATGATCAGCCACGTGATCAGTGCATGATATCCAAGTGATCAGTGCATGATCAATCACGTGATCAGTGTATGATCAGCCACGTGAACAGTGCATGCTCAGTCACGTGATCAGGGCCTGCTGAGCTGCGTGATTACTGTCTGCTCATCTGCTTGACAATTGCCAGCTGAGCTGCACGATTCCTGCCTGTCATCTGCTTGACAATTGCCAGCTGTGCTGCGTAATTCCTGCCTGCTCAGCTGCTTGATTATTGCCAGCTGAGCAGCATGATTCCTCACAGCTGAGTTCCATGATTATTGCCTGCTGACTGTTTGATTCGTGCCTACTCAGCTCTTTGTTTATTGCCTCCAGAGGCACATGATCAGTGTATGATAGCAAACATGATCAGCGCATGATCAGTCACATGATCAGCGCCATTAAGTCACGTGATCACTACATGATAGTCATGTGATCAGTCCATGCTCAGTCACGGTATCAGTGCATGATCAGCCACGTGATCAGTGCATGATCAGCCACGTGATCAGTGCATGATAGCCATGTGATCAGTGCATGATTAGTCACGTGATCAGTGCATGATCAGTCACGTGATCAGTGCATGATCAGCCACGTGATCAGTGCATGATCAGTCACCTGATGGGTGTATGATCAGTCACGTGACCAGTACATGGTAGCTACATGATCATTGCATGATCAGCCACGTGAGTAGTGCATGATAGCCACGTGATCAGTGCATGATCAGTCACGTGATCAGTGCATGATCAGTCATGTGATCAGTGCATGATCAGGCACGTGATCAGTGCATGATCAGCCACGTGATCAGTGCATGATAGCCACGTGATCAGTGCATGATCAGTCACGTGATCAGTGCATGATCAGTCACGTGATCAGTGCATGATCAGCCACGTGATCAGTGCATGATCAGCCACGTGATCAGTGCATGATCAGTCACGTGATCAGTGCATGATCAGTCACTGATCAGTGCATGATCAGTCACGTGATCAGTGCATGATAGCTACGTGATCAGTGCATGATCAGCCACGTGATCAGTGCATGATAGCCACGTGATCAGTGCATGATCAGTCACGTGATCAGTGCATGATCAGTCACGTGATCAGTGCATGATCAGTCACGTGATCAGTGCATGATCAGCCACGTGATCAGTGCATGATCAGTCACGTGATCAGTGCATGATCAGCACGTGATCAGTGCATGATCAGTCACGTGATCAGTGCATGATATAGACGTGATCAGTGCATGATCAGTCACGTGATCAGTGCATGATAGCCACGTGATCAGTGCATGATCAGTCACGTGATCAGTGCATGATCATTCACGTGATCAGTACATGGTAGCTACGTGATCAGTGCATGATCAGCCACGTGATCAGTGCATGATAGCCACGTGATCAGTGCATGATCAGTCACGTGATCAGTGCATGATCAGTCACGTGACCAGTGCATGGTAGTTGCGTGATCATCACATGATCAGCCACGTGATCAGTGCATGATCAGCCACGTGATCAGTGCATGATCAGTCACGTGATCAGTGCATGATCAGCCACGTGATCAGTGCATGATAGCCACGTGATCAGTGCATGATCAGTCACGTGATCAGTGCATGATCAGTCACGTGATCAGTGCATGATCAGCCACGTGATCAGTGCATGATCAGCCACGTGATCAGTGCATGATCATTACGTGATCAGTGCATGATCAGTCACGTGATCAGTGCATGGTAGCTACGTGATCAGTGCATGATCAGCCACGTGATCAGTGCATGATAGCCACGTGATCAGTGCATGATCAGTCACGTGATCGTGTGTGATCAGCCACGTGATCAGTGCATGATATCCACGTGATCAGTGCATGATCAGCCACGTGATCAGTGCATGATAGCCACGTGATCAGTGCATGATCAGTCACGTGATCATGTGTGATCAGCCACGTGATCAGTGCATGATCAGCCACGTGATCAGTGCATGATCAATTACGTGATCAGTGCATGATCAGTCACGTGACCAGTACATGGTTGCTACGTGATCAGTGCATGATCAGCCACGTGATCAGTGCATGATAGCCACGTGATCAGTGCATGATCAGTCACGTGATCAGTGCATGATCAGTTACGTGATCAGTGCATGATCAGTCACGTGATCAGTGCATGGTAGCTACGTGATCATGCATGACAGCCACGTGATCAGTGCATGATAGCCACGTGATCAGTGCATGATCAGTCACGTGATCAGTGTATGATCAGCCACGTGATCAGTGCATGAGTGCCACGTGATCAGTGCATGATCAGCCACGTGATCAGTGCATGATCAGCCACGTGATCAGTGCATGATCAGTCACGTGATCAGTGCATGATCAGTCACGTGATCAGTGCATGATCATCACGTGATCAGTGCATGATCAGTCATGTGATCAGTGCATGATAGCCCGTGATCAGTGCATGATCAGTCCCGTGATCAGTGCATGATCAGCCACGTGATCAGTGCATGATAGCACGTGATCAGTGCATGATCAGTCACGTGATCAGTGCATGATCAGCCACGTGATCAGTGCATGATCAGCCACGTGATCAGTGCATGACAGTCACGTGATCAGTGCATGATCAGTCACGTGATCAGTGTATGATCAGCCACGTGAACAGTGCATGCTCAGTCACGTGATCAGGGCCTGCTGAGCTGCGTGATTACTGTCTGCTCATCTGCTTGACAATTGCCAGCTGAGCTGCACGATTCCTGCCTGTCATCTGCTTGACAATTGCCAGCTGTGCTGCATAATTCCTGCCTGCTCATCTGCTTGATTATTGCCAGCTGAGCAGCATGATTTCTCAGAGCTGAGTTCCATGATTATTGCCTGCTGACTGATTCGTGCCTACTCAGCTCTTTGTTCATTGCCTCCAGAGGCACATGATCAGTGTATGACACCAAACATGATCAGTGCATGATCAGTCACATGATCAGTGCATGATAAGCCACGTGATCAGTGCATGATCAGTCACGTGATCAGTGCATGATCAGTCATGTGACCAGTACATGGTAGCTGCGTGATCAGTGCATGATCAGCCACGTGATCAGTGCATGATAGCCACGTGATCAGTGCATGATCAGCCACGTGATCAGTGCATGATCAGTCACGTGATCAGTGCATGATAGCCACGTGATCAGTGCATGATCAGCCACGTGATCAGTGCATGATAGCCACGTGATCAGTGCATGATCAGTCACGTGATCAGTGCATGATCAGCCACGTGATCAGTGCATGATAGCCACGTGATCAGTGCATGATCAGACACGTGATCAGTGCATGATCAGTCACGTGATCAGTGCATGATCAGCCACGTGATCAGTGCATGATCAGCCACGTGATCAGTGCATGATCAGCCACGTGATCAGTGCATGATAGCCACGTGATCAGTGCATGATCAGTCACGTGATCAGTGCATGATCAGCCACGTGATCAGTGCATGATCAGCCACGTGATCAGTGCATGATCAGCCACGTGATCAGTGCATGATAGCCACGTGATCAGTGCATGATCAGTCACGTGATCAGTGCATGATCAGTCACGTGATCAGTGCATGATCAGCCACGTGATCAGTGCATGATAGCCACGTGATCAGTGCATGATCAGTCACGTGATCAGTGCATGATCAGTCACGTGATCAGTGCATGATCAGCCACGTGATCAGTGCATGATCAGCCACGTGATCAGTGCATGATCAGTTACGTGAGCAGTGTATGATCAGCCACGTGATCAGTGCATGGTCAGACACGTGAACAGTGTATGATCAGCCACGTGATCAGTGCATGATATCCAAGTGATCAGTGCATGATCAATCACGTGATCAGTGTATGATCAGCCACGTGAACAGTGCATGCTCAGTCACGTGATCAGGGCCTGCTGAGCTGCGTGATTACTGTCTGCTCATCTGCTTGACAATTGCCAGCTGAGCTGCATGATTCCTGCCTGTCATCTGCTTGACAATTGCCAGCTGTGCTGCGTAATTCCTGCCTGCTCAGCTGCTTGATTATTGCCAGCTGAGCAGCATGATTCCTCACAGCTGAGTTCCATGATTATTGCCTGCTGACTGTTTGATTCGTGCCTACTCAGCTCTTTGTTTATTGCCTCCAGAGGCACATGATCAGTGTATGATAGCAAACATGATCAGCGCATGATCAGTCACATGATCAGCGCCATTAAGTCACGTGATCACTACATGATAGTCATGTGATCAGTCCATGCTCAGTCACGGTATCAGTGCATGATCAGCCACGTGATCAGTGCATGATAGCCACGTGATCAGTGCATGATCAGCCACGTGATCAGTGCATGATCATCCACGTGATCAGTGCATGATTGCACGTGATCAGTGCATGATCAGTCACGTGATCAGTGCATGATCAGGCACGTGATCAGTGCATGATCAGCCACGTGATAGTGCATGATAGCCACGTGATCAGTGACGTGATCAGTGCATGATCAGTCATGTGATCAGTGCATGATCAGGCACGTGATCAGTGCATGATCAGCCACGTGATCAGTGCATGATAGCCACGTGATCAGTGCATGATCAGTCACGTGATCAGTGCATGATCAGTCACGTGATCAGTGCATGATCAGCCACGTGATCAGTGCATGATCAGTCACGTGATCAGTGCATGATAGCTGCGTGATCAGTGCATGATCAGCCACGTGATCAGTGCATGATAGCCACGTGATCAGTGCATGATCAGTCACGTGATCAGTGCATGATCAGTCACGTGATCAGTGCATGATCAGCCACGTGATCAGTGCATGATCAGTCACGTGATCAGTGCATGGTAGCTGCGTGATCAGTGCATGATCAGCCACGTGATCAGTGCATGATAGCCACGTGATCAGTGCATGATCAGTCACGTGATCAGTGCATGATCAGCCACGTGATCAGTGCATGATAGCCACGTGATCAGTGCATGACAGTCACGTGATCAGTGCATGATCAGTCACGTGATCAGTGCATGATAGCCACGTGATCAGTGCATGATCAGTCACGTGATCAGTGTGTGATCAGCCACGTGAACAGTGCATGCTCAGTCACGTGATCAGGGCCTGCTGAGCTGCGTGATTACTGTCTGCTCATCTGCTTGACAATTGCCAGCTGAGCTGCACGATTCCTGCCTGTCATCTGCTTGACAATTGCCACCTGTGCTGCGTAATTCCTGCCTGCTCATCCACTTGATTATTGCCAGCTGAGCAGCATGATTTCTCAGAGCTGAGTTCCATGATTATTGCCTACTGATTCCTGCCTACTCAGCTCTTTGTTCATTGCCTCCAGAGGCACATGATCAGTGTATGACACCAAACATGATCAGCACATGATCAGTCACATGATCAGTGCATGATAAGCCACGTGATCAGTGCATGATCAGTCACGTGATCAGTGCATGATCAGCCACGTGATCAGTGCATGATCAGTCACGTGATCAGTGCATGATAGCTGCGTGATCAGTGCATGATCAGCCACGTGATCAGTGCATGATCAGTCACGTGATCAGTGCATGATCAGCCACGTGATCAGTGCATGATCAGTCACGTGACAGTGCATGATAGCTACGTGATCAGTGCATGATCAGCCACGTGATCAGTGCATGATCAGTCACGTGATCAGTGTGTGATCAGCACGTGATCAGTGCATGATATCAGTGCATGATAGCCACGTGATCAGTGCATGATAGCCACGTGATCAGTGCATGATCAGTCACGTGATCAGTGCATGATCAGCCACGTGATCAGTGCATGATAGCCACGTGATCAGTGCATGATAGCCACGTGATCACTTCATCATCAGTGCATGATCAGCCACGTGATCAGTGCATGATCAGTCACGTGATCAGTGCATGATAGCCACGTGATCAGTGCATGATCAGCCACGTGATCAGTGCATGATAGCCACGTGATCAGTGCATGATCAGCCACGTGATCAGTGCATGATCAGCCACGTGATCAGTGCATGGTCAGACACGTGAACAGTGTATGATCAGCCACGTGATCAGTGCATGATATCCAAGTGATCAGTGCATGATCAATCACGTGATCAGTGTATGATCAGCCACGTGAACAGTGCATGCTCAGTCACGTGATCAGGGCCTGCTGAGCTGCGTGATTACTGTCTGCTCATCTGCTTGACAATTGCCAGCTGAGCTGCATGATTCCTGCCTGTCATCTGCTTGACAATTGCCAGCTGTGCTGCGTAATTCCTGCCTGCTCAGCTGCTTGATTATTGCCAGCTGAGCAGCATGATTCCTCACACCTGAGTTCCATGATTATTGCCTGCTGACTGTTTGATTCGTGCCTACTCAGCTCTTTGTTTATTGCCTCCAGAGGCACATGATCAGTGTATGATAGCAAACATGATCAGCGCATGATCAGTCACATGATCAGCGCCATTAAGTCACGTGATCACTACATGATAGTCATGTGATCAGTCCATGCTCAGTCACGGTATCAGTGCATGATCAGCCACGTGATCAGTGCATGATCAGCCACGTGATCAGTGCATGATAGCTATGTGATCAGTGCATGATTAGTCACGTGATCAGTGCATGATCAGGCACGTGATCAGTGCATGATCAGCCACGTGATCAGTGCATGATCAGTCACCTGATGGGTGTATGATCAGTCACGTGACCAGTACATGGTAGCTACATGATCATTGCATGATCAGCCACGTGAGTAGTGCATGATAGCCACGTGATCAGTGCATGATCAGCCACGTGATCAGTGCATGATCAGTCATGTGATCAGTGCATGATCAGGCACGTGATCAGTGCATGATCAGCCACGTGATCAGTGCATGATAGCCACGTGATCAGTGCATGATCAGTCACGTGATCAGTGCATGATCAGTCACGTGATCAGTGCATGATCAGCCACGTGATCAGTGCATGATCAGCCACGTGATCAGTGCATGATCAGCCACGTGATCAGTGCATGATCAGTCACTGATCAGTGCATGATCAGTCACGTGATCAGTGCATGATAGCTACATGATCAGTGCATGATCAGCCACGTGATCAGTGCATGATAGCCACGTGATCAGTGCATGATCAGTCACGTGATCAGTGCATGATAGTCACGTGATCAGTGCATGATCAGTCACGTGATCAGTGCATGATCAGCCACGTGATCAGTGCATGATCAGTCACGTGATCAGTGCATGATCATCCACGTGATCAGTGCATGATCAGTCACGTGATCAGTGCATGATATAGACGTGATCAGTGCATGATCAGTCACGTGATCAGTGCATGATAGCCACGTGATCAGTGCATGATCAGTCACGTGATCAGTGCATGATCATTCACGTGACCAGTACATGGTAGCTACATGATCATTGCATGATCAGCCACGTGATAGTGCATGATAGCCACGTGATCAGTGCATGATCAGTCACGTGATCAGTGCATGATCAGTCACGTGATCAGTACATGTTGCGTGATGATCACATGATCAGCCACGTGATCAGTGCATGATAGCCACGTGATCAGTGCATGATCAGTCACGTGATCAGTGCATGATCAGTCACGTGATCAGTGCATGATCAGCCACGTGATCAGTGCATGATCAGTCACGTGATCAGTGCATGATCAGCCACGTGATCAGTGCATGATAGCCACGTGATCAGTGCATGATCAGTCACGTGATCAGTGCATGATCAGTCACGTGATCAGTGCATGATCAGCCACGTGATCAGTGCATGATCAGCCACGTGATCAGTGCATGATCAATTACGTGATCAGTGCATGATCAGTCACGTGACCAGTACATGGTAGCTACGTGATCAGTGCATGATCAGCCACGTGATCAGTGCATGATCAGTCACGTGATCAGTGCATGATCAGTCACGTGATAGTGCATGATCAGCCACGTGATCAGTGCATGATATCCACGTGATCAGTGCATGATAGCCACGTGATCAGTGCATGATCAGTCACGTGATCAGTGCATGATCAGTCACGTGATAGTGTGTGATCAGCCACGTGATCAGTGCATGATGAGCCACGTGATCAGTGCATGATCAATCGTGATCAGTGCATGATCAGTCACGTGATCAGTGCATGGTAGCTACGTGATCATGCATGATCAGCCACGTGATCAGTGCATGATAGCCACGTGATCAGTGCATGATAGCCACGTGATCAGTGCATGATCAGTCACGTGATCATGTGTGATCAGCCACGTGATCAGTGCATGATATCCACGTGATCAGTGCATGATAGCCACGTGATCAGTGCATGATAGCCACGTGATCAGTGCATGATCAGCCACGTGATCAGTGCATGATCAGCCACGTGATCAGTGCATGATAATTACGTGATCAGTGCATGATCAGTCACGTGACCAGTGCATGGTAGCTACGTGATCAGTGCATGATCAGCCACGTGATCAGTGCATGATAGCCACGTGATCAGTGCATGATCAGTCACGTGATCAGTGCATGATCAGCCACGTGATCAGTGCATGATCAGGCACGTGATCAGTGCATGATCAGCCACGTGATCAGTGCATGATAGCCACGTGATCAGTGCATGATCAGTCACGTGATCAGTGCATGATCAGTCACGTGATCAGTGCATGATCAGCCACGTGATCAGTGCATGATCAGCCACGTGATCAGTGCATGATCAGTTACGTGATCAGTGCATGATCAGTCACGTGACCAGTACATGGTAGCTACGTGATCATTGCATGATCAGCCACGTGATCAGTGCATGATAGCCACGTGATCAGTGCATGATCAGCCACGTGATCAGTGCATGATCAGTCACGTGATCAGTGCATGATCAGCCACGTGATCAGTGCATGATAGCCACGTGATCAGTGCATGATCAGTCACGTGATCAGTGCATGATCAGTCACGTGATCAGTGCATGATCAGCCACGTGATCAGTGCATGATCAATTACGTGATCAGTGCATGATCAGTCACGTGACCAGTACATGGTAGCTACGTGATCATTGCATGATCAGCCACGTGATCAGTGCATGATAGCCACGTGATCAGTGCATGATCAGTCACGTGATCAGTGCATGATCAGTCACGTGATCAGTGCATGATCAGCCACGTGATCAGTGCATGATCAGTCACGTGATCAGTATATGTAGCTACGTGATCAGTGCATGATCAGCCACGTGATCAGTGCATGATAGCCACGTGATCAGTGCATGATAGCCACGTGATCAGTGCATGATCAGTCACGTGATCAGTGCATGATCAGCCACGTGATCAGTGCATGACAGCACGTGATCAGTATGATCAGCCACGTGATCAGTGCATGATAGCCACGTGATCAGTGCATGATCAGCCACGTGATCAGTGCATGATCAGCCACGTGATCAGTATGATCAGCCACGTGATCAGTGC